>NW_019244532.1:0-66632 GCF_002742605.1 Olea europaea var. sylvestris | reverse complement strand
GAGAGAGAGAGGGAGGGAGGGAGGGAGGGAGGGAGGGAGGGAGAAAGAGTCACCAGTCACCAGAGAGACTTAGGGTACTCCTTGGCTCGATAGTCGGCAACAGAAGTTGTAAAACACATTGTCTCACATCTGTGCAGGCAGTGCACTCGTGCAGCATCAGCAATTTAGCAATCAGCATACAGGCTAATAGTAATAGATGACTGAAAATTGCACAAAAAAATGGAAATATGGAATACCTTCATATTAATTATTACCCCTAAAAAAATTTCAATTGCACAAAAAATAATTTATATTTCTATTTCTAGTAAATTGCACAAAAAATAAATCCAATTTTTCAAACAGATCACAGAAGGAAATATGGAATACCTTCATATTAACCCTAAAACAATTTCGTGTTGATTATTGTAAAATTTAAATTCGATGATTAACATAAATTGTCACTCTGTGTTGACTTTATTTGATGTCTAAACATCTAATAACACTGAACCTTAGTACTTACGCGAATTTTTCGAAAGCAGAGATTTCGAAATTGCATCAAATGTCCAAACTCCAATGAATTTGTGTTGTTCCCTCTTCTTCGAATTCGAATTGAAATTGGAATTATAGATTGGAATGGAGTACGCCGTGTGGATTGGAGAGTTAAGAAATGAGGAAAAGTAGAAAAGGGTTTGGCTTTCTCTTTCACGATTTGGGGATTGGATTTGGAAATTTCTCTATTTCGCGTTTCACCCCTGCCCTCTGCCTTTGTGGTTTAAGACTTTCACGCTTTCAGGCTTCAGCAGTCAGTAGTCATCTTAGTGGTTTGGGACTTTGGTTGATCCAATTCCAATTATTAATGGTATTGGACATTTGTGCTAATCAAAATTGGGCAAAAAATAACCTTAATCAATAAGCTTCAGCCCAGCAATTCGGCCCAAACCAAAAAAAAAAAAAAAAAAAAAAAAAAAAAATTGGAAGAAGAAGAAGAAAAGGGATCTTGTCTTCATTCTGTCATCTTCGTCTCATCTTTAGTCTCTTCTCTGATCGGCTCTGCAACTTTCCCATTTGCTACTCGACGGTTCTCAAGACTTCGACGGAGCCAGTACGGGCAACTGCGCCCCCTCGTCGGGTACAGGCTCAGCGCCTGATCCCAAGCAAAGGAAAAAATCCTGATAATGCAAAAGAAATAATACAAAAATGTGCCTTTGAATACATCAGCATCATAGCTTCTAAAGAAAATGAGAACATTGCAAGACAGTCACTCATAAGAATGTTCTCTATGCCATGGAAATTGGGGTTTGAAAACTATGTAGAACTCCTCACACTTATGTTGAACAAGGACCAAGCGCAAAACGCGGAGTGTAGTCTTAATGTCTAGATCTAATATCTCTGCAATCACCACCTAATATTTCAGGACAAAAGGAAGAATAAATGAATACAATAAAGCTATTACATCTAGCACATGGTGCAACTAAATCAATCAAACTGCCTCCTAAAATTTCAATATAAAAGTAAAAAAATGAATTAACACAACAAAACTATTACAATTGTTGGATTTTGATATCCAATAAATTTGGACAATAATTTAAAACAGATGCTGGATACTTTATTGACACCTTGGCTCGACTAGAAAATAACCAACACTTTTGGAAGGCCCAAGTTTTAGTTAGTATTTGGCATTGGATTATTAGTTGGATGGTAATATGTATGGTAGCCCATTTATATCGATCGGTCTTGACTAATGGAATATTGGTGGCCCAATAACCCTTTGGCCCAATTGTTGATATAAATAAGGGCTGGACAAAACTCCCGAACCAAACTGACCGAACCGAATCGAACCGAACCGAACCGAACTGAACTGAACGATTTTTTTAAGTTAAATACTTGAACGGATATCTGAAATGAGAACTGATAGGTTTGATTCTGTTCTCGATTCTAGATCAGAAACTGAAGAATCGAGTAAGAACCAAATCTCCTGAATTTTATTAATTAATTTATTTTGAATAAGCCAGAGTATCTTATTTTTTCTAAATAAATTTACTAACTAGTTATTTAACTCAAAACCAAAAATATGATTTTCTTATTTCTAATTTTTAGCTCAAAGCCAACTTAATCAAATTGACCTAAGTTTTATCCAAATCTATTACTCTACCTTAGTGTCGTTTGTATTGTTTTGGAGAAATCAAATTGAAACTCGACAACGCTTCTCTTAATTATTGTGTACTTGCTATCTTTATCTTCTTGTGATTTTAAAAATCAAATCTACGAAGAACTCAACAAAGAGAAAAGTAAAAGAGACATAAGATTGGACTACGTTATTTTGTAAGAGTTAAGATTGAATGTATCATTAGTTGAATTAATGTAACTTTGTAAATATTAAAAAATTTAATTATAATATGAAACCAGGGAACTGAATCGAACCGAACCCGAACGATTCCATTATTAGATTTGGACCAGACGGTTCCTCATACTAAATACTTGAAAATTCGGGATCTAGTTTGATTCTAACATGTCCAGCCCTAATATAAACTAATTATAAACGCACTCCATCTCTTGTAGCCATTTTCTCCGTGTGTGTGTGTATTATGCAAAAAGTTTGAGTGCAAAAATGAGAGAGAGGAGGCAGTCAAGTTGGGGGGGATTGGGAAAGATTTCCACCATTATTGCTACTTATTCTTCCTACTCTTGCTAGTGCCACCACTATCATTCTCCTTTGTGAGGGATGAGAAGACTTGTCATAACTAAAGTAAAGGTAAGGTTTTGAGTCACGTTTAGATGTTTTTGGTGATGTTTAATGGTTTTTTTGAGTCCAAAGTCAAGATTTCGAGGAGTTTCTGCAACAGATGGTATTAAAGCTTGTGTTGTTGAGGAATATTTGAAAATGGGGCAAAAAGGGACTGGAAATAGGCTGAAATTGATTTGAAAATGGCATAAAAAATAAGGTAGAAATCTATCCAAATTTTCTTCAAATAACTGATTTTTATTTTTTATTTTTTTCATTTTTTTGGCAAAATAACTTATCATTTGAAGAAATCAATACCACATGCCAACTTAGGCAGAGGGGACTGGCTAGTTTGTGAGTTTGACAAAGCTGCATAACATTGGAGTTGACGTCGACGATGGCATGTGGCAACGCATGGAGTATTTTTTTGTGGCAGTTTTTTTGACAGAATGTTGCTAGTGGCATGGCAAACCTACGACGGTGTTCATTTGTTGTTTCAAGTGATATGGTGAAATTTAGATGATTTCACCCTTGAACGTTTGGGTACTGTGTGTTGTTTTGTGTTGTCGCATTTGCTAGAAACTTTAGGGTGAATAGTGATGGTCCCAAAGTAATAAATTTGCTTCTCTCCTAGTCTATAGATTCACAAATAAGGTCCCTTCAGTATCGTGTTCTTCACATTTTATTATTGCAATTAAGACTGTTGTGCAGGGCAGTCATTTACTTTTCGCATTAGAAGTCATCATGTGGGGTAAAATTAGGTTTAAGGTTATCGCATAGGGTAATCATTGCTTGTTCTAGACCTAGGAGTTATTTGTTAATTATTTGGGCCTAAATTCTCTGTAGATTTGTTGTCAAATTTTTCTACACTATTAGAATTGCACGTAAACTTAAAAAAGTTTATTTGACTATTCAGTGTAAATTGTGTATGTACATTACTTGTGATCATTATTTGATATTGGTGGCATATATAGGTCAAAGTCAAGTGGGAAGTAAGAGGTGTTTTAACTATAATATTTTGGACATGTTGAAAAAGACTATCCTAGGGAGTAAAATACGAGGAAATAAAAGGAGATAGGTGAGGCGAATGTCATCATTGGGTTTAGTTGTGGCCCATGTGAGGTTTATTGACAGTAAACACAGTTACTGCATGTGCATCCATGCATAATCCTTTCTGGATGTATAATTGCTTAATTCTGTTGCATGGTTATATAGCATTTCAATATGTTTGATATGTGAATTCGCATGAATTCGAGACAATCTAATTACTTAGTGTAATGTGTTCACATGCATAGTGGAGTGAGATACATTGGCAGTAAGTGTGTTGTATGTCTATCAGTGAGGTGGAGTATAGATCTCTAAGGATGAATTGGTAATATACATGGGGATGTCAAGTGTGACAATTGAGTCATGATTCGAGATGTGATTGAATGCTGGAATCGTCTATCTGTTAAGACCCTGATTAGGGGGAGTGTGAGAGTGACATTTCTATCACTTCTGTTAGGTGAAGACTCATTATCCTCTTAGGATGAGAGAAGGTAAAGATAAAGGATTATCCCGTGGTCTTAGGATCTATAGTGATTTACTAATTAGACATGTGCAAGTGATCAGTCTAGTGAGCATAATAGACGATGAGAGAATATATGTGTTCTCGAGATGAACAAGATGGATATGATAATTGTGGTGAGATCTTTTCATGGGGTTATTTATGCATTTATTGTATGGTTGGCTATTTGATTGATTAACTTGATATTGATCTAATGTTCTTTGTTGAGCATGTTTGAAAGACCTATGTATTATCTTATGTTATGTCTTCATCACATGTTTATTTGCTCTTGTTTAATTACTTCGATTATTTGCTTCTACCTGGGTGTTCTTGACCTTAGCCTGGTGAATATATGGAACATGTATGATATGTGTTTCAGGTCTGAGACATGAGGTAAGGTCTATGAATTCAAATTTATTTGGACCTTGATTACGCAAGAATAAACTTTTTGTTTTGGTTGCTTGCAAGTTGAATGGGTATCAAGATGAAGATTTGTTGGGTTTTGATACCCAATAAATTCGGTTGAGGATTTAAAACAAACTTATATAATTTATCGAAGTCATGGGCTTGGCTCGACTCGAAAACAACCAATAATTTTGGAGAGCCCCAAGTTTTGATTAGTATTTGGGTTTGGGTTATTAGTTGGATGGTAATATGTTAGTAGCCAATTTATATTGGTTGGTCTTGACTTATAGAATATTGGTGGCCCAGTTGTTGACCTAAACTAATTATATATGCACCCCTATCTCCTGTAACCGTTTTCTCCTTGTACGTGTGTGTGTTGTGCAAAAGTGTGAGGGCAAAAACAAGACAAGGGAGACAGCTGGATTGGGAGATCTGGGAGAGATTTCCACCATTGTTGTTTTTTCTTTTTCTTCCCACTCTTGCTATTATCACCGCCATCCTTCTCGTTTGGGGGGTTGAGAGGACTTGTGGCAACCAAAGTGGAGGTGAGGTTTTGGGTCAAGCTTAGGTGGTTGTGGTATTCGTTTGATGGTTTTTAAGCTCAAAATCAAGATTTTGAGGAGTTTTACCAACAACAATAATAGAGAAAAACTAAAAGGGACCTCTTTCCTATAATTATTGAAAATTTGAAATAGAAAATACATAATATATTTTTACATCGACCAAGTTAGTTACAGTTCTTATTTTTCAGTCTAATCACAATCAATTAACTTTATAGCAGTCACAAGAATTGATCTTTATCTGTATTAAATAAAACAAACAACTCTCTAAAATATAGGAATCTAGCTTTTTATCTTATGTTGTAGAATGGCGGAATCCCATATCAAAAGTTTAATAAAGACAAATCATAATGTAATTATACAGGGAACCCCAACCCCTTATATTAAACACAAATAAGAAAGTGATAGAGGAATTCTTTAGGAAACAAAGAACACGTTTATATATTATTTTGAAATTGGTTTAATAAGGTCACACTTGCAAGATCTCCTAATTGTAGGTAACTCTTTTAAAGTTTGAAACAATGAAAATTTTCCATCTTCGTTAAAAAGGGCACGTAATAAGAGATATCATTATGAATAGACAGAAATAAAGAAGTTTCTTTTATAGTCAGAAGTGTATATGGTTCCATTCGGTACTTGTATCAAAAGAATCGAATCAAACCATGAACTAATAATTTTCTGATAATGAAATCAATGATTTTTTAATTATATGGAACCAAATCAGAACTAAACCACTTGATACTAGTTTGGTTTTTAATTCCATTACTAAAAATACAAAAAATAAAACATGAAACATTTGGCAAATGAAATGTTAGCTGAGGTGTAGGAGTGCGAGCCTGTGTCTAAAATTGAGAAAGAAAGAAATAAGTTAGAATTTAGATCTAGGTCTCGACTGCTTTGTCTAATAGATGATAAAGTAAAATATAATGGTAAATGACCTTTCTTTCATTTCATATATTTTTAAAGTTGGATTTTTTTTGTATGGCTCACTAATTTGTAAAGACAAAAAATAATAAAATAATAAAACTTGAGTTCGATTCTCGATTCTGATTCTTGATTCTAGAACCAAAATCAAATGGTTCTCGATTCTAAAAATCAAAATCATCAATTTTTTTTTTACTAAATTGAACCTCTCGATTTGGTTTAATTTTGATTTAGTCTGATTTAATATGGTTATTTTTTCCACCTCTACTTATAGTATTACTAAAAAGACATTTTAGAAGATTTCTCAAAACTACGCAAACAAAATATTTGTTTTCCATAAGTAGATACATACAAGTAGGCTAGAGTATTAATTGCTCATGGTAGACACCCTTAGTGTGGCATGCACATGTTCTTTAGGCGTGGCATTGAAGAAATTGTGGTCATGAACTTTTTGGTTGCACTTAGGTCCAAACCATTTTTCTTGGCATTTAGCTTCCCAACCTACCATGATCAAATGGTCTCAAATAAAAACTGATAGTAAATTTCTCCATCAGGTTGAAATAGGTTTATAATTTGGTTAATTACATATAGACACAACCTTCCAGAATGACTCTGAAAATAACTGAAAGCTCATAAATACGAAAAAAAATCCTCATTACAAAAAAGAAAATTGCTAAAATATTCATAAATTAAAATCTTTATGGTTTCTATAACTGTCACATAATAAACTAGAAAAAGTATGATAAAGTAGAAACATAAGATCAACCAATATTTCTCCAAATACGATGTCACATAGCATGTCCTAAAGTATGATCTGGTATGTGTGTATGTATGTCTACACACACACACACATACACCCCCCAAAATAGGCCCAGGAGATAAAAGAGTAGAAATGAAAGATAAAACAAATGCTTCAAATAGAAGAAATAATGAATTTTTTTTTTGAAATAAATTACAATATATGAAAATAGGAAATTGAAATACTAGATTGAAATATAAAAGAAAGTTTAAGAATACAAGGTTTTTTCAAACTATCTTGAGTCTGATTTATCTCCTGTTAAATTTGCTCTCCTTCATCTTGAGACTGATCTCTTTTATACTTGAATTCTTATTTTTCGAACTTGAAAATATCTTCAATTTGATAAAAGAATCTTGAAGGACAATAATTATGGTCCTCTTTTGTCTTCCACTTTAAAAATTTATTTGTTTTCATCTACCCTTGCTTTGTTGAAGAATTGTATCAATTTTATTAAAGTAGTTTTAATAAAGTTATCTTTTCTTGAAAGTAGGCAGGAATAATTTGTTTGGTAGCGGACACATTTTGAATGATATCTCTTTTGACTTTTGGGCCTTATATTTATGAAGTTCATCTAAATAACTGGATAGATATAGTCATTTTGTATTCTTTTGATTATCTTGATCAATTAATTCATCAATATCGAGTCCATAACATGCCTTCATTACTCTATGCATGGTCTGATATAGATCCTGATTAAGAAGAGCCTTTTTGAACAGATTTCAATTTCTTTGATGCTGCCTCAGCCTAAGAAGCATTTTTTTCTAAAATTATTGCTAATTCTTTTGGCGTTTTGTATTGATTAAACATTGCCATTAATCTTTATTTTTCTGTGAGAAAATCATCATTTTTCTACAGACCTTTCTTTGAAATTTTAGGAACTCCAATATTTATTTGTTCGTGAATCCATGATTATAATGCTTTTGGACAGCAATTTATTTCACGAAATTTTGACCACCATATGACTTTGTATCTCCGAATAATTTTTTGAGTATTAAATTCGGAGCTTGAATCTTGATAGAGAAAGAAGTCCCATCTGAGTATCCATGATACTTTTAGATTGAATGCAAATTGAAATAAAAGACATTCTTGATGCTTCAAAAAGGTTTCTGCCTCATTTTTTAAGTGTTCGAATACTTGAAAAGTGAGACTGGATAAAATCTTCTCTTCAAGAGCAAAACATTCAAACCAAATTTGAAACCATTTCGGTAAACTTGGATTGCAATTTTGATGAAAAAGAATGAACAAAGAATGAGTCACTAGTCTAAAGTAAAAAACAGTATATCAGGTATCCTTGTAATAAAAATAATTGAAATGAGATTCGAATGCTTCTTTTTTTTTTTTTTTTTTTTTTAAATATGCATTCACTTTCATTCTATAGTCATTGTCCCCAATCTTCATATAACAGCACCCTTTGAATACTAATTTTTTGAAAAATCAGTTTTATTAGGATTTTATGGGTTTGGAGTATGAAAAATTATAGATGATCCAATTTTTGTTAGAATAGCTTCATAATAGTCTCGAGATTTTTGGATGTTATGGGGCATGAAGCAGAATTGTGAAAGAAAAAAGGTCTAATTGACATTCATCAAAGTTTGAATATCTATGAATCTAAGATGTTTCCATCTTGAAAATAAGGTTTGTAGATGATTCGAGGAAGTAATGAAACGTTGGGGGAGGATTAATTTGAGGAAGTTTTTCAGAACCTTGAACAGCTTTTTTGAAGTTTGAAGGTTTAAACTGTTCTGAATTGAGTTTCTTTTGGTCTGACTTTTTGAACACAAGTGTTGAAAGGGTAGTATTTTGAGTGAAGGAAGAAGTTTGCCCTACATATATTGATGAACTTTTGAAGAAATCATCGGTTGAAAATAATGGAGTAGTATTTTTCTTTCTACTATTTTTCTTTTGAAAATGATTTTGAGTTTCAGAGGAAGTCGTTGAAGATTTTTCTGTTTTTATTTTTGAATTTTTTTCTCTCTTTTTCTACTTGATCCGTCCAATTCATTCACTTTTTTTTTTCTCTAAATTTGAATTCTCACAACTCTCATTTTTCTGTATAAACTCTCTGGTAAGGAAGTCTATAAGAACATTTGATTTGTCTTGTATATAAAGTTTTTCAAAATTAAAACTAGACAAAATAGCTTGGCATCTTGTAAAAATTTTCTTTGAAACAAGATTTTTCACATTTTTTTGTAAAACAGTTTTGAATGCTTTACAATCTGTTTTCAAAATAAATTTTTTATTGATTAAATTATCTTAAAATTTTGAAATGCATAGTACTATGAATAAAATTTCTTGTTCGATAGTGGAATAATTCTTTTGAAGGTCAGTCCATACACCATTATGATACTTAACCAACTGTTCTTGATTTGACTCTTTTGGACTCTGTTTTAACACTCCACCATACCCTATGTTAGACGCATCAGTTTCAACAATAATGGAGGCAGAGGGCCAAGGATTGAAAGACAGAGAATATTTTGACATCTTGCTTTACATTTTGAATGGCTAAAATATGCTAGTGACTCTATGGGCTAGGATTTTTCTGTAGCTTTTTGAAAAGAGGGGCACAAATTTGACGTGTACTTTTGACAAAATTGGCAACATAATTGACACAGCCTAAAAAAGGCCGTAAACTTGTTTTATCTAGAATTTCATTTGGAAATTTATTAGTAAAGTCTAGACTTCTTTGAATAGGAGTAATTGTTCCTAAATAAATGTTATGTCCTAGGAACCTAATTTTTGTTTGACATAAAACAATTTTTTTAACAGAGTCTGCTAAGCTATTTTTCTTGACAATATGAATGAATGCATTAAAATGTTTGAAATTTTGTTCTATATTTTCAGAAAATATAAGAACATCATTAATGTGTACAATGATAAAATTTGAAAATGGATTGAAAATATCGTTTATAATTTTTTCAAATTTAGAAGGATCATTTTTGAGATCAAATGGCATAACATTCCATTCGTATTGATAAAAAGGAATATTGAAAGCAGTTTTATATCTATCTTCTTCTTTAATTTGAATATGCCAGAATCCTGACTTCATATCAAATTTTGAAAAAATAACAGCTTTGAATAATCAGTTTAAAAGATCTTTCTTTCGAGGTAATGGATATTTTATCTTGTTCAATTTTAGCAGAATTTTGACATAGAATGCAGAGCAACCCCAAGGAGATTTGCACTGAAGAATTAGACATTTGTCAAGTAAATAATTGATTTCCTTGATTCAATGATTTAAGAGTTCTTTGTTCATTTGAATAAGACAAGATTTTATAGAAATATTTGATTCATGAAAATCAGAATTGTAAGGTAGAGATACCACATATTTTTTCTATCCCAAAAAGCATTTGGAATAGTAGAACAAATCTCTTTTTAAATTTGTTTTTGAAAATTTAAAAATTTCTTTTGAATTGAATGATTTTTTGAATTATTCTTTAAGTCATTGAAATTTAATTTCTTCTTTAAGAAATTTAATATAATTTTTCTTGAAATTAATATTACTAATAATTTTTGAAATAAATGCTTCTTTTAAGGCATAACATCCTTATAATAAGGAGGATTTGTAAATTTAAAACAAATTTCTTGACAAAAAATATTTGTAGTTGAACCTTTAAATTAGTTTGAAAATGATAAATTTGAATGATAAAAGAAGTATGAAGAATTAATTCCAGATCTAAATCTTTCATAAGAGAAAAAAAAAATTTGTTGAACCAAATGTTTGAATTACAAACATGAGCTTTTGAAATTTTATTGCATATTGAATTTCTTTCCACTGGCACCATAAAGACGCTCAGTAGTTTTTTCAATATAACTTTGATCTCTTCAAGATCACTTCAACTAAAACTCCACGACCCACTAGAATTTGGGTCAAATTACAATAAATCTCCACCTTGAATCAAATTCTACTGCAACGAACAAAGTTTCAAAATTTCTCCACCTAAAAAATAAGTCTGACTGCAACGAAATGTCTGAACTCTTCAACCCGAACCAAACTTCTCCAATCACACAAAAATAATCTTTCTCTTCCACAGTATCCAACATGAATACACGTACCTAAACACCGGGTTCCCAAAACAATTCACGAAGAATTTAGAAATTATCAAACAGGGCCGAAGCACACCCTGTAGCAGAATTAACTCTCAATGATTTCATCGAAAGTCTCTTGCTAGTCTCGACACCTTTAAAAACCCAAAAGGATGCATAACCAAATAGCATCCTCATACCTATCTCCAATGGATTTATCCCCAGCAACTGAATAAAATGGAACCGCGTGCAATGGTGATAGAGCAAAGTTACCCATATCCTCCAAACTCAACTACGTAGTATTCTTCAATATAGACCTAGAACCAAATCCTAATGACATTGTACCAAACTGAATATCCACCAAGGTACTAAACTTATGCTGACTTTTATTCATTGATTTTACCAGACCTTGCAAGAAGTATAACCATAATCTCATGCGTCCCTTCAATACAATATGGACACCCTTTCGAACCTTCATTTCTCCATCTGCTCCAGAAAACATGTATCCAATCAAATAAAGAGTACTCAACGAAATGAAATTCTTCTTCAAAACTGGAATATATCGAATGTGATCAAGTTTTCTACTTGTTCCATTTACCACCTTCAATCTGACTCTCCTAATACCAACTACCTGATAAGATTCATTATTTTATATGTTTCAAACAAATCATGATTGGGACACATAGAATATACAAGCTATATCCAAAATCTACTCCTCGTTAGATTTGGATTCTAGGTCAGAAATCACTAAAAGATTTCCATCACTTAAATAGTCCTTAGCTATGTTAGCCTCGTTCGAAGTGTTGGATTTCTTCCCATAATTTGCAGTTGAATTACCTTTGCTCTGCAATTTCTTGCAATCTTACTTGATGTGTCATTTCTTCTTGCAATAAAAACAAACCTGATTGTTGAAATTCAACCTCGACTTATCCCTTCATCGATCACCATGAACCACAAGACTTTCTCCTTTTCTGAACTCAAATCCATCCAGATGTTTCATCTTTTCCTTTGAGAACAGTGCATCATACACGTATTCAATGGTGAGAGTATCACGACTATACAAAATCGTGTCCCCAAACGAAGTAAGCAGCGAATACAACAGGATTAAGGCCAAGTCTTTTTCTTCATATTTAACCTCTAACGTCTTGAAATCAATGATGATCTCCTTAAACATAGCCAAATGATCTTCCAAAAATTCGCCTTCTACCATGTGATAAGAATACAACATCTATTTCAGATGCAAATTACTCGTCAGACTTTTTGTCATGCACAATTACTCCAACTTCAACCAAAATACAGCTGCAATCTTCTCCTTCAAAATGTCCTAAAAATATTATTAGAGAAGTGAATATAAATATATAAAAGTGCCTTCCGATCCCTCCATTGTTTCTCATTTGTTGTCCAAGTTGTGGGCATTTTGTCAAAATCCAAAAATGTATCATCCAAATCCATTGTGCCAATGCAATTGGCATCTTTACTTGTCACAATGAAAATCTTGTATTATGATCCAAAAGCAAAATTTCATACTTCATGGTTTCCATTAACAGCAGAAGCCTCAAACAAAATCACAACTAATAGCTTTGATACCTCTTGTTATGAAACGAGGAGGCGATATGACATAATATGAAGTACATGATTGTACATTAAAAAAAAAAAGATTAAAAGCAATAAATAGATTGATAGAGGAATCAAGTATTTTATTCAACAATCAAGGGAGAGAAATAATATTGTTACAGCAATCTTAGCAATTCTACTAAACTGAATAAATAGGCTACTATTTATAAGAGGCTGGTTAAAACCCTAGAAGAACCTAAAAGATGGAAACTAGGTTAAAATAAGCTTGAAACCAACAAAAAATAAGAAAATCACGAACGACGCTATCACTCAAGCAACGTCTAGTGCCAAGCGAGCGACCCTTCCTATTGCTCGAGCGAGAGCTCGGGACAATTTATAATCACTGGATTTCAAAATTTTTGAAAAGAATGGAATACCAAGATAAACTTATCCACTCCGCAGTTTCTCCAAGCCGATGTGTTAGGTTGAATCTTCCAATAAGACTATCTTGAAGTCATTAGAGAAAATGCTATGAAGCTATGAGAAAATGATCAGACAAGCCACCTGGAATCCTTTGGTAATATTACACCACCGTTTGACCACCAACCGACGAACCAATTCTCAATAACTTTTGGCATGGAAGTAATCATATCAGTGGAAAATAGGCATGCCAGTATTTTGGTATGAATGGGAGACCGATCAACTGAATCAACTTGAATTGTATCATGAATTAGATTCACCAGATGAAGAAAAGAAAAAAGCATTGGTTCATAGGTGATATGATCCAGGAATTGAGCCCGACGAAGGCAAGTGCAAAAAGAGACCCGTTGATAGTCGATGGCGGACCAATGACGCGATCAAGGGAAAAGCAAGTGAAACAAGCGATGAGATTGATCGTTCAAGAAACTATTATGGAACCATGTTCGGGACTCAAAATGGGACAAGTTTTGTGTTCGGGTCGAAAGCTGAAACAAAATGGATCAATGCGTTACAAGCAGCCGAAGACGAGAGTGGGTAGTGTAACCATGCGGCCGCACGTGTTATAACCATGCGACCGCATGGTTCATCTCTGGGAGCGACTTTCCTTTTTTTCGCGTTTTTCCTTATTTTACTAGAATTTCATTCATAATCAAACTCCTACCATATTGGACGAATATTTTAGGAATTTTGTTAGATTATTAGAATTATATTTCCTTTTGACTTATATTCGAGGAATAGTATAAAGAGGAGAATATTTTTTCATTGTAAAAACCATTGAACTTTTGACTTTGAATTAATATTATAGAGAGAGAAATTTCTTCTTTCAATTTATTGTTCTTCTTAAACAACCTTGAAACTTATCAAGATTCAACTTCTTGTGGCGTTCTATCAATCGAATTGTGGGTTCTTTTAATTGTAATCAAGGGGTTTTAGTTCTTCGCTAATCTAGGGTTTCTTGGTTCAATTCTTGGGGTTCAAGATCCAAAACCGGGTTAGTATTGGCGTTCTTGGGTTCCGTATCAATCTCGTTGTGGGTTTCGTAGTTTCCATTGCTCGGGGTTCGCATCAATTGGTATCAGAGCTTTGGCTCCAATTTAATTAGGTTATATCTTTTGTTTTCTAATTTTTTTTTTAATTCCTTGTGTTCTTGTGTCCAGAATATTTTCTTGATTCTTTGATCTAAAAGTTCATCAAAAATTTTCAAATTTCGTTTCTGGGCTCAATTTTCCCCCAAATCAGTTTTCGTTTTCTTTGTTGATTTTGTTATTGATTTTTGGATCTAAAAAAAATTACTGCTCATCTGTACGGTACTGTTCATCCATACAGTTAAAAAAACTTGTTAAATAATTATTGATCCGTCAAATACCAACTATTATTATTCATTATCGTTTCTAAATTACTTGGACACATTGAATCATTCCATTCCTTCATTCAAATCAAGTTTTAAAAGTTTTCTTTGAGTCCTTTGTTACAATTATTGAGTCACATCCGGTTTGGGGAATTCTACACGAATTGATTGATTGATTGAGTTCATTGATTGTTCCTAGAAGCAATTGTTGAAAGAATTGAGTGGTAAAGACAGAGAGGTGAGCTTAATAGAGGGTAAAAGACCTTGTGTGTTTCCGAGTGACTTTTGGTGAGGCAGTAAAGTAAAATTTTAGTGTTAGGATGTCAGAAAAGGCAGAATCAAACTCAAGCCGACAAGGCAATAATAGCAATGCATCGGAGGATTTAGTGCAAAGGTTTGAGAGAGCGTTTGGAGATGTGAGAAATAGGTTGGAGAAGCAGGAGGCTTGGATGAATAGATTAGATACATTGGTGGCTAATCTTAGTTGGGGGCATCAAGTGGATGTATTCAATGCCAGAGGACCGGATAGATGGGAGCCTAGGAGGCGAAGACGAGAGTGGGCAGTGTAACCATGCGGCCGCGCGGTGCGACCGCACAACATGAGACCGAGAATTCAATGGCTGAAATTTTATTACCATGCGGCCGCACGTGTTATAACCATGCGACCGCATGGTTCATTTCTAGGTGCAATTTTCCTTTTTTCCGCATTTTTCCTTATTTTACTAGAATTTCATTCTTAATCAAACTCCTACCATATTGGACGAATATTTTAGGAATTTTGTTAGATTATTAGAATTATATTTCCTTTTTGACTTCTATTCGAGGAATAGTATAAATAGGAGAATATTTTTTCGTTGTAAAAACCTTTGAACTTTTGACTTTGAATTAATATTATAGAGAGAGAAATTTCTTCTTTCAATTTATTGTTCTTCTTGAACAACCTTGAAACTTATCAAGATTCAACTTCTTGTGGCGTTCTATCAATCAAATTGTGGGTTCTTTTAATTGTAATCAAGGGGTTTTAGGTTTTTCGCTAATCTAGGGTTTCTTGGTTCAATTCTTGGGGTTCAAGATCCAAAACCGGGTTAGTATTGGCGTTCTTGGATTCCGCATCAATCTCGTTGTGGGTTTCGTAATTTCCATTGCTACGGGATTCGCATCAATAGGGCTGCATATCAACAAAAGATTGCACAAAACTTCAACTGACAAATAAGAACCAAGACCTTCAAAGAAGGAGAGTGTGTGCTACGAAGTGTAATCCAAAACACTAAGAAAATTGATGCAAGAAAGCTTGCAACAATTTGGAAAGGACCACACCTATTCACGAAAGTAATTGGATAAGGAGCCTAAAAGCTACGCACTTGAACGACAAAGATATCAACAATAGCTAGAATGTCATCCATCTTTGCAAATATTAATTCTAAGTCTTCTAAACTCTTTTCAATTATTATATTTTCATTTTAATTCAAAACTCGTACTAACTTAGGTGTCGGAGAGCTAATGATAGAAATGGCATCGGTGGTCCCAACCACTCTATGCTTTCAAGATAATTGATGACAAAGTTCTAGACGGCCTGAATAAAACCAAACCGAGCATGCCACACCTTCATCACAAGATTTCATCATTATTTCCTTACTTATTTTGAATTTTTTATTATGGCTAAGACCAAGGCTAAATTAAGCATTGAAGAACCGATGGCAGAAATGCCATTGACAACCTCAGTTTTTTATTGCTCTGGGGAGATTACCAGATGGGACAAAATGTATCACTCATCATGATCAAGACTTACCTTATCAGCTGAAATTCGAAAAGCCTCGAACTTTGGAGGATGAAGATGACCAGATGGTCGCTATCTACACAAATAATCACACGGCTTCCCTCAAGCCATATGGATGAAGATGATCGTATAACTTCCATCAAGCCATCTTGATGAAGATGACCACATGGTTGCTGTCCAACCAAATGAACTTTAGAGAATAAAAATGGCCATATGCTCGCTACTTGTGCAGATAATCAATGATTTCCATCAAGCCATCTAATGAAGATGATCGTATGACTTCCATCAAGCCATCTTGATGAAGATGACCGCACGATCATCGTCAAGCCATCTGAATGAAGATGGCCTTACTAATTACCATTAAACCAATCCAAATGAGTATTCAGCTGCCTTCAAACTACGACAACCTCCAAGCCAACCAATGACATTACCCACTATGTTGATGGACCTGACTAATTGAATCCTTCATAAAAATATGTTCATAAACAAAAGTATAATTTTATTGCACTCAGTAGGAAGTCCTAAGTTCAATATTTGATCAAGAGTTCTTACGCAATCTAACATCCAACCATAATAAATTCATATATTACATAAACTCAAAATACATATAGTCAAAGGCATACATACAAACTACACAAGAGAGACCCACTTGTCTAATACATAAGTTCTAAAAGAAATACGAGTCAAGAAGCACACCTGGAAAATATGCTACCATAGAGATTTAAGCCTAACCATCATAGGCACCTCTTCCAACTCATTTAGCATACCAAGCATTTGACACAATTTGGCATACTTGACAATCGCTTTATCTGCATTCAAGCTAGTATGCTTACCGTTCTTGTAATCTTTCATAAAAAAAGGCTCTAGTAACTATCTCAACTTCTAGCAAATTTTTTTTTAGATGATTCTCTAAAGAAGCAATCTGAGCCCCCTAAGATTCTTTCAAATTTGCAAGTTCCTCCTCGAAAGTCGGCTTTTTACCAACCATCTCCATCAACTCACCCACCATTTGCTTGGAAGCCAAGTCGGCATTTTTCTTTCTTACCTTCAAATTTTCAACTTCTCCACGCAATGAGTTATGCACATCTTGCAGTAAGCGCGCCTTTCTGGCCTATTTGATGGCTTCGTTCTTCTAAAAAATAGCTCCTTGCAATTATCAGAGACAATAAAAATAAGTTAGGTCCAATCAATTGGGTCATCCATAATGAAGTACACGAAAAATATTATACCTGAAAAATCTAAACCATTGTGTTCTCGATGGGATTCACTTGACTAAGTTACTTGTGATATCTAATCTTCAGGAAATAGACCTTCACCAAGAGCTACCAAACCTGGGTCAGAAAATATAGAAGAATTGGAAGGAAAAGTAAGCACAATTGAATCATCATATATCAATGATGGCCTAGAATGACTACGCTTTTGAACTGCCGAGGGAAGGCATGAGGTAGCTCAATCTGACTCAAAGAATCACTAGATGGGACTAGATCATCAGCTAACATTATAAAAGGAGAACCTTCTTAGACTTATCCTTTTCTTTTCTCCTTTCCAAAACTTCGAGCGAAGACCTATCACCCATAAATTAAGTAGACTGCACAGAGCTAGATTATTTTCAAGAATTTTCATTCCTCTTTTTTGCCATTATAATAGGGACTTTATATCTTGGAAAATTAGGAGGAATACCTCTTGATTCTGCATGTGTATAATGCCACAAGCTACACAAAGCAAATGACCTTTGAAGATAGAAGAAACTGACAATCCCTCTGATCTTTGGGTATTACTAAAATCTTCGAGATACGCTCCTTCACGATTAGGCCATCGACAGGCTGCGAGTTTATGCAATGACCTACAGGAAGATAGAATAAGAACCTTAAATCAATAAAACATATCATGAGGAAATAATATATCAAACTCACCATGTGACCACGCTGAAAGAAAATGATAATTCTCCAACCAAACCAAATCGCTTGACATAAGAAAATAAGACATTTTCTAGTCCTTATCTCCAAAAGAAAGTCTAACTATCAATTGATTGGTATTTTTCCTCACATTTAAGGAAAAATGGCCTTTCACATCATCATCCTTCATTATGAACTCCGTTATGCCAAATGAGATATTGTGCCGCTCGATCAAGATTTGGAGAACTAAGAGTTAGGCATGAGTGGATTGGGTGCAATTTTAAAATATTTCAACACCATTTGGACTATTTGAGCAATTGAAAATCGAAAGCGTTTTTTAAATTATACCTTATAGAAAAATATCCAACCCCTTCTAGGACACTTTTTCATGTGGTCGCGGTAGACGGAGTTGAACGGATACTGGAATACCATAGGCATCTCGAATTCTTATCAAGTCAATCTCCGTTAGTTTACTTAATATGTTCTTAGTAACCATAATAGCACTTACATTTGAGCATCTCTGTTAACAAAGACTATTGATTGCATTTTTATCGAATATGCAATAAATAGTAGTGCGTACAGATTTCTTGTGCATAAATCTGATAGAAGTGACATTCATGTCAATACAATTTTTGAATCTCGAGATGCTGAATTCTTTGAAGATGTGTTCCCTAATAAAAGAGATATTCTTGAGAATACTCAAAAGAGAACACAAGATAATGCTATTGAAAATAATATAGAACCTGAATCAAGAAGGAGTAAAAGAGTAAAGGTCGCTAAATCCTTTGGTCCAGACTTTATTTCTTTCGTAATTAAGAAAGAGCCCCAAACATTTAAAGAAGCTGCGACTAGTCCAGAATCCGTATTCTGGAAGGAAGCTATAAATAGTGAAATTGAATCTATTATGAATAATAATACTTGGCAATTGGTTGATCTTCCTAAGGGAATTAAACCAATAGGATGCAAATGGATCTTTAAAAGAAAGTTAAGATCTGATGGTTCAATAGACAAATGCAAGGCTCGACTGGTTGCAAAAGGATATCGTCAAAAAGAAGGAATTGATTTATTTGACACATATTCTCCAGTAACAAGAATTACTTCTATTCGGGTTTTAATTGCTATTGCAGCCTTATACAACTTACAAATACATCAAATGGATGTTAAGACTGCATTCCTGAATGGTGATTTAAACGAAGAAGTATATATGGAACAGCCAGAAGGTTTTATAGTGAAAGGACAAGAGAACAAAGTTTGCAAACTAGTTAAGTCCTTATACGGTTTGGAGCAAGCTCCTAAACAATGGTACGAAATGTTTGACAGCGTCATGATTAGGAATGGATTCGTCATAAATGGATGTGACAAATGCGTATATTCGAAAAAATTCGAAAAGGCATACGTACTCATCTGTTTGTATGTTGATGACATACTTATATTAGGGACTAATATAGAAGTCATCAATAGAACAAAGAATATACTTACCAATAACTTTGACATGAAAGATTTGGGTGAAGCAGACGTGATTCTAGGAATAAAGATATCTAGAACATCAAATGGAATAGTCTTATCTCAAATCCATTATGTTGATAAAATAATTGAGAGGTTTAAGACTCATAATATTAAAGAGACTAGTAACCCATTTCTTCCACATATAGTTCTTCACAAGAATAGTGGAAATGGGAAACATCAGTTAGAATATTCCCAAATTATTGGTAGTTTAATGTACCTAATGAATTGTACAAGACCTGATATAGCTTACTCGGTAAGTAAGTTGAGTCGTTACACAAGTAACCTAAGTAATCAACATTGGGATGCATTACTTAGAGTTTTGGGATACTTGAAATGGACCAGAGAGTATTCATTACATTATGGAAAATATCCTCCAGTAATTGAAGGATATAGTAATGCCAATTGGATATTAGATACAGACGAGTCAAAGTCTACCAGTGGCTATGTATTTACTCTCGATGGTGGCGCTATATCATGAAAATCTTCTAAGCAAACGTGTATAGCTCGATCTACTATGGAATCTGAGTTTATTGCTTTAGACAAAGCAGGAGAAGAAGCAGAATGGTTAAGACATTTCATAGAAGATATTCCTATATGGCCAAAGCCTGTACCGACTATTTGTATTCATTGTGATAACCAGGCCACAATAGCAAGGGCTGAAAATTTTGTGTATAACGGTAAGTCGAGACATATACGTCGTAGACATAACACTGTTCAGCAGTTGCTCTCAAATAGAACAATATCAATTGGTTTTGTTAAGTCAAAAGAAAACCTAGCGGATCCGTTCACTAAAGGGTTATCTAGAGAGCATACAGACTGCGCATCGAGGGAAATAGGTTTAAAGCCTAAAACCCAATGAGTTATCTTAGTGGAAACCTAACCTGGCAACTGGAGATCCCATGGACTAGGTTTAATAGGAAAACTAATTATGAATGACTCGATAAGAAGCACTTAGGAGTTTAACTCTTTCCCATTTCTACGATGCAAAAAGTGCTGACTATGAAGTGTATTAAGGATAAGCTTTGCTTTTAATGATGACTATAAATGGTACAAGTAATTACAGTAGGGTACTCCTCATAGTACATCACCCATGTTAGTGCGAACTTGGCCGGTTCTATGAGAATTTACTTAGGCGAATTCTCTAAAGCACTCGCAGAACCCAAGTAGTTCAAGGCCGAAATAATGAACACAATAGAGAACCAAGTTTGATATGAGAGATAATGTGTTTGGTCTATTGTCTGAGCTTGCAATAACGGCTGACAGTTCAAAACGTTGCGTTCACTGATTAGCCAAGTGAGTTCGATAGATTCTTACTAAAGAAGGTTCAAAGTGAAAGTTACCTATCTTGATGCGTTATTTTTCAGATGGTACACTTCTTCCGTCTTCCTTGATTTGAGTCGACTTCTTCCATTCATGTGAGGGATTGTTGGAATTAATTGAATGTAATTGGGTTAAAACATTAAATGTAATATTTAATGATGTGAGTCATTGCAATTAATTTGGGTGAATTGGAAAAATCTCCAATATAGGCCCATATGTTGATAAGCCCATTTTAAGTGTTTTATATATGGAAAGGAATCCCACATCGAAAGTTTACAAGAAAATAGTCTTATTTATATAGTGGGTTGTGTGAATAATATATAATTTAATAAGTTACGTATCACTTGGCTAACTTTAGCTAGCCAAAGGCTAGTCACCACTAGAGTGGTGCTTCGCGCCACTCGCACCGCTCCCCAGACTCGGTCCCGGCACGCGCACGTCGTAAAGTACGTATTGGGCGCTTTAGAGGCGCACTTGGCACTTCGCACGTACGCATCGTCGCAAGGAAGGAGCTGGGGAGCCTTATAGTTTTCAGAAATGGACTCGTGGTTCGATGACGTGGCAGCGTAAGGTTCTGTGAGTTGGCATTCTAGGTGACGCACGCGTGGTAGGTCGCGTCCTTTCGTCCTGCGTGGCGATTAGATGTACGCGTGACATCCGCATGGCTGTGACTATTCAGAAATTGGTGAATGGGGATGATGAATGGACACTTCACTTCATGGTTCAATCTGGGCCGTCAGATCATGAAAATAGTGCGATCCAATGGCTAAGACGAATCAGACCAAGTGGTGCACCAGTTCCTGAAATGTCACACACCTGTTCCATGAGACACTTCAATCTCTATAAATAGAGACCCCCCAAATTCGTTTTTTGATACACCAAATCAATTACAAATTCAATTGATTTCTAAATTCTTCTCTCTTCATATTCTGCTCTAAAATTCTCTTATATTTTCGTGGTTATTCTGTTCGAGTACGATCATTCATTGGTTCGACCGACAAAGGTTGGTATTGTGCAGTATCAACTTTGGAAGGAGCGTTGTATCTTGGGAGACAGACGTCCATACTCCCGTTTGCATTTCATTGGGGAGCGAAATATGTCTTAAGGATATTTGCTGGCATACCTCGCTTCATCTACTGTTTTCTATTTTTTCTGCTTATTTTATTTGATCTTTTGATTGCATTAGTCAAATTTCCAACAACAAATACTTTCTCGATGGACCTCATAAAAGGAACAAATCCCCGATCACCTATAAATCCTGCTAGTGTTGGTTTTTCTGGATGGTCCAACCTTATATAGTCATCTAGCCTAAGGCTTTTGTCTAGATGGATAGAGTTGCTTGTTCCTCTATTTGGCCAAGATTCGTCAACCAAATGTGGTACTCAACCTTTTGGATGTACATGATTACCATCTGGCTAATGCTCTAAGCAAAATATGCCACACAATCTAGATGGATCAACAATTTTTTCTACATATATATTACCGCTCGACGGATTATCGAGTGATAATACATGCACTTTCCATACATCGAGTGACATGACACTTGTATTTAGTATTTCATCACGACACGGCAATGTGGTAGTAAAGGCCACAAGGCTCGGAACTGTACTACGCCAAATTAGTTTTTCAAACATACACCGCACAGAGCCGAGCTGTACGATAATTTCTCATAGTACCATACGGTATCAAAATAAATAAATAAATAATAATAATAATAAATGAAACAAAAAAATTAGAAGACAACTCTGCAATTTACTGAGTGGTAATTTGCGTGCTAGTGCATGTGCATCCATGATATATATAATATTAAAAAATGACACTATTTTGAAAGTCACACGGTAATCCTCCTAATTATGTCGTGTTGTTTCCAAGCTATATGGAATTAAAAAATCTAGTGACTTTCGAGCCGTACAAATCATAAAATGGTCTAAATTATACGATCAGACGGTCCGCCCTATGAAAAAGCGCATACCAACCAATGGTCTGATCACCCCTCGATCTTAATCTACTCTTTAATCCAAGTGAACTCTTATTAAAGTGTGGGGAGCAAGTTATAGTGGTAAAAATTATTCCATTAGCCTAAGCGGTCGAATTCATGAAACGAGGTCCACGAATGCGCCACCTTCAGCCAAACTTGTTAATGCCAATCGACCTGAGATACAGTTCAAGACCCACAAGTTAATCTAATATTCTATCGTTAAGCAATCAAAATATATCACACTATGATTTAAACAAATCATGAGAGTTATCTATAAATGGTCTAGATATTTCAACTGAATGGATCAGATAAAATTCAGCTTCAATCAATTACAAAATTTTGGAAAATCCTCGCCAATCCCATCTAGACGGTTATCTCACTCCTATAAATTATGTAGCCAGTTAAACATTCAGGTATCCTCATCTACTCAACTCTGAAATCTGAACTATTTCTACTTACTTTCCATCTAGCATTCATATAATTTTCGGCAAATTTTATTGACTTGAACATAGAAGGGTCTTCGAGCAACACCACATTGGTGTCAACTTAGTATCTCTAACTATCCTTCTTTCTTGTTCTACTTTTCTTGAGTCCTGCAGGATGGCTTGTGGTATAATTCGATTCTAGTTTCGCTGTTGTAGAATCTATCGTCTACTACAATAATTATGAATGCTGATGGCTTTGAGAAGCAAAAATATTAAAAAAATATATATACAATAGTGAATTTAAGTATTTGTCCACTTATTTGAAAACACAATAATATTATTTTTGGATATAACCTGTCTTCAAGGACACATGTGCTAATTAATAAAATATTGAAGATAAAAAATGCAAAGAAAAAAATTGTAATTATAAATATGACAACGAGTAAAAGTTAAAAATCTTAATGAAATTAAAATGCGATGCAATTATTAAAATCTAATAATTTACAAAAAAAAATATTATATTATCTTTAGCCCCCGTTTGGTGCACATTATTTAAAAAAAAAAAAAGAAGAAGAAGAGTTTTGAATAGTATTTTAGAAGAATGAGTGGTTAAAAAGTGAGGAAAATTTTTGAGTTCATGGTCATAATATTTTATTATTTTAATGTATGGTTGAAAATGATTATATAGCAAAATGAATTTTAAAACAATGGACACCAAACATGGCTTTAATAGAAAATAGGCCTGAACATAGTTCAAATTGTGTTAGTTTTGAGTTCAATTCGAAATCAATCGATTTGGGTAAATTCCAACCCAAATCGATCCAATCCAACTGTTGAAATTGAACCAAATCAAATCGATTTGGGTAAGTTTGGTTCAGTTAATCGGTTTGAACATTAGTACGCGTTAAAAAAAATTATCTACCCATTTTGGATTAAAAATTTACTTTCCTACACACACACACGTTTGTTTTGCTTGCATAGTGCATATCGATTATATATAATGTAAATGATAAAGGATTGATTTTTCCGAAATCATCCTATCTATCTGAAAGTTACCAACAAATAATTACATCAAAATGAGAAGAAAGGTTACAATCCAAATTTGAAGTTTACATCAAACATTTCTTATTGCCTTTTTTTTTCTTTTTTTTGGTAACGGGAGAACTCGCAGTCGCTACTTTTCGGGTGTGCACTGGGTAACTTTTGATATTTGGAGGTTTGGTGGAAAAAGCATAGACGATAAACAAATGATTTGAGAAAAATTATATTTGAGTTTTTATTATTTTATTTTTGGGTTTAAAAATTAAAAAAAATGTATTAAAGGGTTGGATCGATTAATTGACTAGTTGGTTGCTTAAACTGAAACCAACCTAATCCAACTTTTTAATGATTAAAAATAAACAAACCAAACCAATCCAAACTGACCTGACTGGATTTGTTTGGTCAGTTTGGACGGTATTTTTGCCCACGCCCAATAGAAACACAAAGGTAAGAGGCTTAATGTCAAGAAATCAAAGCTAAGAATAAATATTAAAAAATGAATAAAAGTTTGGGGACTATGTTGCAATATTTCTTTATCCCTCGAGAAACTCCTCTATTCAACTTCGCGTACCACAAGATTT
Source organism: Olea europaea var. sylvestris (assembly GCF_002742605.1). Classification (NCBI taxonomy): domain Eukaryota; kingdom Viridiplantae; phylum Streptophyta; class Magnoliopsida; order Lamiales; family Oleaceae; genus Olea; species Olea europaea. Next base: position 41,769 of record NW_019244532.1, on the reverse strand, counting down.
GTTAAGGATTAAAAATTAATTAAAATTATTTTTTTTATCATTATTTCACTATTTAAATAGTTAATTTTGAATTTCACCTACTTTATTTTTATTTTTAGCTATCAAAAAATTAATTATCAAAATAACTATCTCCGCGTGTTGAGAGAGAAAATGAAGAGTACGGAGGAAAAGGGAGAAGATGGGCGTTCAGCCACTCAGCTGAGACCACTGAGTTGTACTCGTAGCGTTCTCAACCGTGCCCATGGCTCTGCTAGTTTTTCTCAAGGTACAATTATTTAAGAATTCTCTTTCCCTTTCTGTTTTGCCTTATTTATTTATTATTTTTTTTTTTTGAATTGATTAATTAATTACTTCAATATACTTTCTTGGGTAGGCTCTTTTTTGGTTTTTTGAAAACAATTTTCCGTTTGCTTCAGTGATTATACATATGTTTTTTTTTTTTTTTCTTTTTCTTTCCTTATGGCTTTGTGATTATTATGGTTTCTCTAATTATAGTGCTCGAAATTAAAGGGAAAAAAAAAACCTATTTCCCGTCGGATAATCACTTTTACCACTTATTTTTCTGAATCTTTTAGAGTGAGACTTGATATTGATTATTTATGTTGTGTTTTATCTGATGAATATTGGGAAAAAAGAAATTTGATTTATTATTATTCAATTATACCGTTTTAGAATCTCGTTACTCTGCTTATTAATGTTGTTTTTGTTTGATTTTAGGGGAAACCAAAATTCTTGCTGCAGTTTACGGGCCAAAGGCTGGGACAAAAAAGAATGAGAATCCGGAAAAAGCTTGTATTGAAGTCATTTGGAAGCCCAAATCTGGCCAAATCGGTGAAATTTTTTCTAATTTCTTTATTATAACCTAAAGATACTTCTTAGTTAGCCCCCGTTTGGCCCCCATTTTTGGTAATGAAAATGGGGGGAATAGTGTTTTGTTAAAAAAATGAGTGGTTGAAAAAGAAGGAAAAATTTTCGATTTACGTGTAATATTATTTTATGGAAGATTGTGTGGTTGAAAATAGGAGAGAGAAAAATAGAATGTAATGAAATGTAATTTAATGAGGATCAAACATGGGCTTAATATGTATAGTTGTAAGCAAAGAATTACAAAACCGTGCCACTACATTGTACCTCTCAAATGTTTGCTCATAAGATATCTTAATTGCTGATTTCCACATTATATTTTAACTCCACTTTGCAATTTTGCAAGAGATGCATGGTCCATGTATTCAAGTCCTTTTCATTCTATATATCTTTTTATGGGAGGATGTTCCACATATTTACTACTTTGAACATGCTGTGCTGTTACTTTCTTAGTCAATATTTCATGAAGTTAAGTTTTCACCACTTCATCATGTGCAGGTTGAATTCAATGAATATTGACTTTGATTGTAATAAATAATTGCTATTTTTCTGTTTGATGCTCTAGATGCTGACGCTGTTTCCATCGGCTAATGTTTTATTGAATTTGCTAAATACTAGGGAAAGCAGAAAAGGAGTATGAGATGATACTGAAGAGAACTTTGCAAAATATCTGCATTTTGAATGTTCATCCTAATACCACCACAACAATTATTATCCAGGTACAAATATTGAACAGCAAGGAGGATGTACTATCAGGGTCTATATGGAGCTATGAGACGATAGAGATAAAGATCACTGAAATTTAAAACTTTTCCAATAAAGAAGTTAAAAGTTTTCTTGCTAGCTACCTTAACACCAAAACGATCCCTTTTTTCTTACTTGTGAATTTTATGACTATTTTCAAATTTGCAACTATAGATCATAAAGTACCACCCCATCCCACATAAGATGTGTTGCGGATTTGTGAATGTTTTATAAGATCTTGGTTTCTATGACCTTGAAACTTAGATTCAAGCATTTTGGGCCTGTGCTTTAAGGCTTCAACATGCTGCAAAGGCTGTTGGTTTCATTTGATAGTTAAACATTAGAAAATTAATCTACAACCTTAACTTACTCTGCAGGTTCTCTCTAATCCAACTTTTTTGTCTCTTTTTCTGGTTGCACTAATATCTTCGGTGTGACTCATCAACTTTCTCATTCATGCAGGTTGTTAATGATGATGGTTCAGTATCCTTCATGATTATGCAGCTTCATTTACTGCAATAATGGTATATATAGAGCCAACACTGTTTGCTTTCTGATGCAACTAATTCAGCATTTGGATTTTCCTGGTTCCTGAACCTGATTTTAAATCTATGGCATGGGGCATTTCTGAGGTATACTGTGCATAGCAAGCTCATTTGCCAATTAAAGAAATTTAATGAATGAATAAATTTATGAAGGTATGCGTTTCTCAATGTGCTTGCTGACTGTTTTTAATTAAACATAAATTCTGACCAAGGAACAGAAATGAAACAAAAAGTTATCAAGTAAACGTTAAATTTTACCTTGTTAGCCTGAATTTTGGAAACTTTGGTTTCTTTACCTGTCTTTCACTTTTCGTGTTTTACTTCATTATTCTTGTTTTTCTTTATCAAGGAAACATTAAATTTCACCTTGTTATCTTTAATTGAAATTTTGCAAATCACCACCCCTGTAGCTGTTATTATGAGTTCCATTAAAGGACTTTATTTTATGGTTTCTACTTGGAGCTTGTTTGGTTTCCATTATAGAACGTGTGGGAAGAGTTTATAAACGTTTTAAATTATAAATAAATATAAGTGAGTCGTTAATAAGTGAATAGCACTTATTGATCCTTCTAAATGCGTGGATAAAAAATGACTTGAATATTTATAAACTATATATAAACATGAGCCAAACATAGGATAATCTCCTTGTAATTTAAAGGTCAAAAGTTAAATTTTAATTTTAACTATAGATTTCATAAGACCCAGAACTATAATATACTTATCCACCAATCATTTCTATCGCGTTATAATTTCAACAACTTATAATAAAAACCAAACAAGCACTATCATTTGTAAAGAAAGAAAATTCATCTTTCGGATGTATTAAAGGGAAAAAAAAATAATAATATCTCATGCTATCATATGATGTTGGGTTTTATATAAGCTTGGCACGTGTTAATATTTCCATGTTTGGAAGGCCATTATTCGTTAACTTCCTTGACTAACCTTTTGTTAAGCTTCTCCCTTGTGCTATAAATGCAGCATGTTCTGCCCTTGTAGATGCTGGAATTCCTTTGAAATATCTTGCCGGTAAACATTATATATGGCCATGCTTCCCAGTAATGTTTTGAGGAATGATGTATTATACACATTTTCATATAAGTGAAATAATGTTTATTAAATTGTTTCGAGTACTAAAAATAGTTACAGTTATTTTCTGTAGTTGCCATAAGTTTTTGTCTAGCAGAAGACGAGTATTGTGTATTGGATCCCAACAAGCTAGAAGAACAGGTATTCTAATTATTCTTGATTGACTTTCTCATTCTCATCCAGTATTTCTCTTGTTAATGAAATTTTCTTTGCCATGAGTTAGTCAAATAACTGAATGAATGAATCGTCTGAATGTATAAATATCTATATAATAGATATCAAGAATATACCACAAGTCACTTTACCGTTCATTCCTGCAGCCGGTATGCTGTTGTGTATGTTCAACTTCCGCTTTTGTTTGTAGCATGGTAGTGAGAAATACCTCCCTTTTGAATCCATGCAGTGCCATGTGAAACAAATATTTGATTCTTCACCTATATAAATTGTACCTAAAAATCTCTCTCACTATGTGCTTGCATAAAACATGGCAGAGTATGAAGGCACTGGTCTATTTAGTTTTCTGAAACTCGATTCTGTCTGTACTTGATGAAGAATCAGTGGAAGTAGGAGAATAAATTGAAAATGGAGTTATCACATCTGTTACTCATGGTGTGATGACAGGTATTTGTCATACTTCTTACCCTATCTTTTAATACATATAACACTTTCTATTACTATAAACTCATGGTAGAAGTAGGGGATACATTGGATTCCTTGCTATTTCACAGTAGTGATTGGGTGTGAACTGCTAAGCAGATTCTTAGCAGTTTAAGAATCGCTGCCTTGCACTAGTATTTCTTATATTGTGGAACTTGGATGTTCGCATATTAACTGATAGTAGTAGGCTGACATCAAGCTTATATCCTGATTCCTTATCCCTTGTCTTGTTGCTGTTGTCATGGATGAGCATGCAGTACAATACATAGCATGTTTGGCTAGGTATACATAAAATGTGAAGTTATTTTTATGTGACTTTTCGTCTCCAAACATGTTTGGAATTTTCTAATTTTAAGTAAAAGAAGTTCCTTCTTTTAGAAGTAACTCTTAAGCTACTCTTGAATCCAACTTTCGCCCTTATAAAATATCTAGTTTCAAACTAATTTCCAATAAGTACACTTGTAAATAAACCTTTTAAGCTTAAGCAATCATGAGGCCTGTTGGTATACATTATGCTCTCTCCGCGCCCCTCAAATGTATGTCACATTGTTTTCGTTCTTTGAAATAATTACAATATAGGGGCGTGAACATATGCCTGTTTTATATTGTCTCCAGATGTCTTACAGCTTGCATACGTTTGAACGCAGTGAACAATTAATTTCAGTGTCTGGAGCAAGGACGCGCCGCAATCAAGCTGCTGTCTGATTTTCTAAGGAGAAAGTTGTGGTCGAAAGTTCAAAGTGATGTATCTGTAGCTGGCTGAATTTTTTGAGGCAATGACATAGGATCTCAGCATCAGAAAATATTTTGATTTTCTTGGTATGTGCTGAATGTTCTGTATATAATTTTCGTGCGTGCTGAATCCGCTTGAAGCTAGATGTGTTGTGAAATATTTTGCAGGAAAGTATAAATTAACTACGGTATAGATTTGGTTAAGGATACACGGTTCGTTAAGGAGCTTTCAGCATACACACTTTCTGCAAATATTACATACTTTGCTTTAAAATTTCAATTAATGAAATACAAAGTATTAATATTTATGGACTTGTCTCTCCAGTATTCAATTGCATTACCTTGTGAGTAATTATTAGCAATTTCATCATGGATTTCCTCTAGAAAGGAATAATGCCTACAAGAACATTCATAATGCAAACAGAAGGAATAAAGCTGCAATATTGCATAGCAGTAATACCTTAAAAGAAGTTTGCCTTTCATAAACTGCATTCTCATTTTCTTGACTGAATTCTTCGGGAGGGTTTATGCAGGCAGCAAGTGTCACAGTTGCTATTAGAATTGCAACAATTGTTATGGTGTTACGGTAGACTCTTATTGTAGAGATCAAGCAGATTAAATATCTTTTTTTTTTTTTTTTTTATGATTTTCCTTGTGATGACAATGATGGGGAACGTGATGATTCTAAGGGCCTGTTTGATAGGCTTGTTTTTCCATGCGAAAATGGAAAATATTTTCCATTTCCACCCAAAAATGTATATTAGACGGCCAAAAAATTTCATGGAATTGGTTTTCCAATTACCCCTCACGTGACTACATTTTCTTGGCTTTTAAGGAATTCAATTTCCTTTGATTTTGCTGGGAATTGGGTATTACATCATTTTTTTAAAATTTTTTTTTTTTAATGGCAATTGAAACAAATTCTATCCACAATTGTAATAAATTATATCCATTTAATTGACAATTTTCATGAAAAACCAAGCTAAAAGAATACCAAAAGATTCAAAATTTTAACATTTTTCAAGTGAAAATTTTTATCAATTAAACACATTTAGTTGATAATTCTCAGTAGAACAAGTTCTAGACAATTTAATTTTTTGAAATTCGTTTTCTTTTTATCCAAATTTCATTCTTACAATAAAATGGACCCTAAGTTCTTGTTTGGCCCTGAATTCAGCCTTACAACATTTTTACTTCAACTTTTTAGAAATTGACAATTACTCGGGCGCCAGAGTTGCTTCTGCTTCAACCACGTCAAGAGCTGTTTTTCCCTTGAAGTTCAAAGCATTTACTTCAATCAGGTTTATCTGTAGGCAATTAATTTGGACGAGAAAAGTCAGCTTTCAGATTTTGAACTAGACAATTTTTAGGATTCAGTATTCATACTCGTTAAATCATATCGTCTAAAGGCTCAAACTATAGAGTAAAACGTCCCTAACATTGCTTGATATATGTACAATTCTCATAAATGGTGGCACGGAGACTTGAAAATTAACTTTTAAGTGAGATAATATAACGCTGCAAGATTGGTTTTTAAGACTCAATTGATGTTGAAGTCTTGGAGTCTCATCACAAATCATTTATGAAAATGGAAAAATTTGTATTCACATCATTATAAAATAATATTTCATATTTTACTACGTTATATTAATAAAACTAAAAATACTGGTTGATGTATGAAATATATCTAAAAATACTAACTTCTATAAGGAAAATACCATTTGTACAGAAAAATGGTTTACCATCTTCTTCACAGATTCTCACATTCGCGTGGGACCCGCTTGGGACTCGAGTGAAAAAAAAAGGAGAAAAAATTGCTCCCCCGATCTCCTATGAGTCTGTTCTGTCAAGAAGGGTGTCAAACCCTCCTTGTACAAACAGCAAGGTCCTAACCACTTCCAAAATCAGAAAACTTAATTTGAAAACTGAAGATGGGCAAAGACGATCGATTTTATTTATTTATTTATTATTTTTTTTTTCAACAAGTGATGAACTAGAGTTGCAATTGCAATATTTTGTCGGATTTTTTCTCTGGATATTTTTTCATGTTATTATAGTATCCTAGATTATACATCAATTATCAGGTGAACAGATAGAAATCAAAACATAAACTTGAGAAAGTATCTACCACTCAACAATGCAAGTCAAGAAAATCCATAATCTTTTAGAGTGAAATATGATGATCAACATATACATTTCATGTCCAAATTTGATCTTTGTATATTCAGTATAATTGTTGTAGCAAAACGGTCGGTTTATGTTGATTATCTGTATGAAGCATGCGCCTAAGAGTTGTGGCAATGGCCCAAATATAAGTTTTACATTCTATATGCATTGCAAGCAAGAATCATGTTTGAGCTCAACTGCACAATCAGTGGATGCCTAGTAAGTACTTCATTTACAGGGAAATGATGTTATGGTTCAAAACATTTCATACGAAACCGTTCTTTGCGAGTATATGATGCTGCAGTTTCAAGTTCAAATGGAGGCTTTTTTTCATAGATTATAAATACATCAACACTTTTGAAAAATTTGATTATGTTCATGTTTTAAATCTGTATTTGTTATCTAAACACATCAACACTTCCAGACTCTGGATTTTTTGGAGAGTGATTCTCGATGGAGTCAATTTCGGAGGAAGATGAATAGACTCCAAATTAGGGATTTCCATATTAATTAACTACATTAAAGTCTTTTTTGTCGGAGTAAATTTACCTACCTTAATTATACGCCTATATGATTTAAATAGTTTTCAAGTTTTGTTTTTACTATAATTTTCTGAAAAAAAAAATAATAATAACAAAGTAATGTTTAATTATTTATTAAAATACAGGTGTTTGGTAGAATTTGCACTTTACGAAAACTGTTTATGTACAATGACTTCGACTCAATATGGTAGCACATGAAAACAAACTCATATGCCTTCTTTTCTTTCCTTTTCATCTTCCCAGAAGTTGCAGATTCTACCGTCTTTATTGCATATTGATAGCCCGTTCAAGATTTGAAAGAAATCCAATTTGATCATCAAATTATATAACTTTATACTTAAGCAACACATAAAAAAATTGAGATGTTAGGGTGTTCGTGCGAGTTCGTAGGTATACGAGATCGTTGACAATAGAATATTGACTTGAGAGTATCATTCCACAAGAAATAAATTCTAATTCAAGTGTACTAGTTTTTTATTGAATTGAAAATATATAACACAAAAGAGTTCTGATTTGTAATTATTCTAAATTATGCTAGGAAATATGTAAAAATTTTGATTTGTATGAATGGATGGATGATTGTGTTGGATTATTAACCCACCTATTGTTATCTATTTCAATTCTTAATTTATAATTTAATCTTATTCATGCTTTATTGACAATCGATAAAATTAATGTATTTAACTTTATTTTTAAGATAAATTAATTCGATTTAAATCACGATCAGAGTTCATTCCTAGTACGATTTCAAATGATTAGATTAGAACACATTAAGCTTTAAATAATTTATATGATTGCACACCGCATATTGTTATTCTTAACATCTATTACCTGTGTGTTAATCTTACCGTATTCTAAACTTATTGTGAGCCGTCTAACACTACAACAAGTAAATAATTATCTAATTGATGTTCAAAGAATTAAATAATGCAATATGTATGCAAAATTAATACTGGTCATGAATTAAAATAAATAAATAATAAGATTAATCTTCATCCCATACAAAAATGAGTCTAGCATAGTATGATTTGTATAAATTAGAAGAGAAATAATAGAAAAATATCACCTGAATTATGAAATAATGCAATTGATATTGATTTTCAAGTTCAATGTTGAGTTCTTCAACTTTTTATGTAATTGACCTTCAATTACTTGCTAAGGTTGATCGTGTCTCTCAAAATTAGTGGATTAGCCTTTTGCTGGTCATGAATTAAAATAAATAAATAATAAGATTAATCTTCATCCCATACAAAAATGAGTCTAGCATAGTATGATTTGTATAAATTAGAAGAGAAATAATAGAAAAATATCACCTGAATTATGAAATAATGCAATTGATATTGATTTTCAAGTTCAATGTTGAGTTCTTCAACTTTTTATGTAATTGACCTTCAATTACTTGCTAAGGTTGATCGTGTCTCTCAAAATTAGTGGATTAGCCTTTTGTTCTTGATGAATTTAATTATACGATATGATATTAAGAGGCTAGAGGGAGATCCCTTAACGTCTGGCCCACATTTAGCATTTATGGGATTCAGAAATTAGGTAAAAATTACGTCCAATTTGGATTCAAATAAAGTTTGAAATGTAGAATGAAAATTGGCTCATCAGACGAAAGTTGGCCTACTCAAGTGCACCGGCCAATTGCTTGCCTTCACGTTGTGAAGAGTTTTGGCTCTCAATTGATCTTTTAACTTGCATCGGTTTACACAATTCGTCCTTAAGTTGTTACTTGATTTTTATCATAACTTCCTCTTTCAATATCCAATTAAGAAAATTCAAATTATGTTGAAAATCTAACTAAAAAAACCACAATTCATCTAGAGGTATCATTTTTTTCAAGTTGAACATTTTATATGTCAAAAATGGGTCTCAAAATAAGGTTGAAAATCTAGAGCATAACTTTACTAGAAATTAATTTATGAAAATACTAAACTTCACGCATTCGACCTCCACTTGCATCCAAAAGATTCTATGTGACTTCAATAATCGTTTTGTGGTACAAATCAACTATTGGATGTTTGCACTCTGGTCTTCGAACTTTGAATTTTCCCTTTCGCCCATTTTTCGTCCCTTTGTTCTTTTCTTTTAATTTCACTTCCAATCATTGAATTTTACCTAAAAATGAAGTTAATATAAAATTAAGTTTTAATTCATGCAAATTAACAATAATTGATCTAGTTTAACGAGCTAGGTAAGTGTAAATTATACTTATCAATACCCTCAAATTTGAATAATTGTTTGTTTTCAAACAAAATAAAGCTCAACTTAACACCAAAATTTTTTACAAACAACATGATTAGACAAGTATCTTTGGTCTCAAGATTAGAATTTCTATATCAAAACTATGAATTGCTTTATAATCACAATGGTAAAATTAATTTCCACTGATCCAAGCATTTGAAGATTCATATAAAGCATCATAAATTCATAAAGTATTTCAAATTTCGACCCTCAATGATCAAATTTATCCTTCTCATAATATGCACATCCCAAGCTTTATTCATTTCACTATTTTCCCAAAGTATGATCTAAAAGTTGATAATATATAATCCCGACCCTTCATAGTTTGGTTAATTTTTCTTCTTCCCTTTTCTTTATTTATTTATTATTATTATTATTATTATTTTTTCTACTTCAACCTTCAAAAATCAATTAAGCTAATAATCCCTTATCAAATGTCTAATTCTATAGAGTAAGTGTTTGAGACTTAATCAAGGCATGTAGTACGTTAAATTTTTTTTTTTTTTTTTATTCTTCGCATCTTATTTGTAACATTCTCTCCATTAAACTTTCTAAAAGATCCTTATAGTGAGCTTTAGGCCAATGGCTCCTAAGTCAAATAACGATAGCACACCAGATTTTATATACTTGTAGGTGTAATCACTCGAGTTATAAAAGACTACGAAAAAATGTTTCATAATGACACAGCTTCTATTATTATTATTATTATTATTATTATATCAAAAGATTAGTGCAATGTCCCTCCTTAAACATCATTTTTAAGATCTGATCTCTAACTTAAGATTTTCACTTAATTTTTATCTTTTGTCCGTAGATAATCCACACGATATTTAGCACATATAGAATCCATATTTTTTCTCAATATCTACCTACAACAACTCTACTATCCTCAAACTATCCTAGAATTGATATAAGAATGTATGTAGCGTTTATTTGGATTTAGCACATATGGTCCACTATTTTAAACCTATAAAATTTTGAATCAAACTATTAAATCTTGTGTGCTAAAATGTTATGTTTTACACGAATAAACATAAATTAACTCAGTATGCAACTATTACATAATTTATAACCTAAAGCATGAATCCAATTATATGCATCCTAATAGGCAAAATTATTTAACCAACACAAGTACACAAAAGAAATAATAAAGATCATAATAAATTTTTTTTTAAAAAAAATTGTGTGTGTGTGTGTGTGTTTTCTCTTTCTCTCGTATCAATAGTTAATTATATATGATTGTGTGTGTGAGAGAGAGAGAGTGTGTGTGTGTGTGTGTCTATATATATATATATATATATTAAATTACATTTATAAAGAAAGGAAAGAATGAAGTGTAAATTTTTAAATGAAATCACAAAAACAATCAATTAAAATCAACTAAGTCAAGTGCTATTCAATCCAATTATATAATGTAAAATAAAGTAAACATGAAAACTTAAATAGTTAAAATTTAAAAGTTTCATATCACCTATCACCAATAAATAAAATGTCAAGTAATAATTGGAACCAAAAAGTGCAATAAGCATAAAAGTTAAATAGTTAATTTTCGCCTTCATTATTTTCATCTATAAGTCTTAATCCTTGATCACTTGAACCACAAAAACGATGAATACCATCATATCTAAATCACCCATCTCTTGAGTATTAAGCTTGTCCTTATTTTCATTCTCATCAAAATACAAAAATGAGAAACAATATATTAGATAAAAATACTCGACTAATATAAAAAATATATATATAAAAACAATAAGTTAAGATTATTAAACTTATGAACCTTGAACATTATCTTCAATTTCATGATCATTAACATTGGAAATTGTATTTTTCTTCATAAATAGCATTATCTAAGTCTTCATACTCGAAATCTTGTGGTGCACTTCTTCCTCTATCCAACAGTTTGTCTTGATAATGCACTCACAATCAACTAGATCATATTATTTCCTCATATAATGAAGTCTATAAGGTTGTGAATGAGTAGTAGTTAGATAAAGAAAATATATCAAATAAATGAGTCATTAAAATAAACTCTTGACGTGGTAAGGAGTTTTAAATTATATGCCTATTCTTCAATCACAAATTATATGTAACATAGAGAAGATCGTTGAGTCTTTGAAGCTCCAATCTTTTTTTTTTCTTTTTTTCTTTTTTTATTTTTTTGTGAATACGTTCAAAGACACTCCAAATCATTTCACATCTTGAAGAAGTTGTTTGACCAAGAATTCAAACAGCTATCTTTTGCAAAGTAAGAGCACTAGATCTATACAATTTCACCATTCATCTACATAATTTAATATAATTACTTCTAAGCACCAAGAAATATTAAAAATATACGATAAATAACTAAATACAAATTCTCACCAAGTTGGAATGATTTTCTAGTATAACATTGAGATTGCCTTCCAAAACTCCCTTTACGTTTTCAATACATCCTTATCTCCCCCATTTTCTTTTGTCTCATAACCATGAATGCTTTTAATTTAAGCAAATTGAGTAGACCTTGTATGACTTCTAATTTTTGACAAAATCCTTCTTCATAAATGAAAGCAGGATTAAAAAAAAATAAGTTGCTGCATATATGTTAAGACAAAGATGTTTATCCCATAGCTCTTTAATTATATCAGTGTAAGGTTACAATCTCTTTTTATCTAGGAACATATTCTTGACTCCTTCTCGTGTCCTATGCATGCCATCATATATATAAACCAATGAAGGCTTTTCATCTGAATCTATAATTCGTAACAATCTTACAATAAGAACCACAATTTCATAATCATCATGCAATCCTCCCAAGATTTGTTATCCAAGATGATAGATCTCATAAGTCTTCCATTTGCGCTTTTCGAAAGCCTATGGCTTGTAAAATGTAGACTTGTTTCTAAACTCTGCAATGCTTGTTTGTGATCATAGATATTTTTTGTAATAAAAGCAGTAACGAAACTAGTCATAGCTGGATGTACAATTTCCCTCCATTCAGGTATTTTTCTCAACCAAGACAAAAAGAAATTTGTGTGATTATACACAAATATTGTAATTTTTGAAGCACATAATGCAAGGAAATGTATGTGAGGCATAGTACCAATGTATTTAAAAATAAGATTCAAGCCATGTGCAGTACGAGGAGACCAAAAAATGTGACCATATCTGTCATGCAACAATTTCCCTACCACCACATAGTTTAGCTGCATTATCGATTACCATATGAACCACGTTATGAGGTCAAACCCATTCAACTATCTCAAAAAACAAATTACACAATGTTTGTGCATCTTTCACTACATCTGATGGATCATAAGATTTTATAAATACAATCCCAAAAGAGCAATATACTAAAAAATTAATCAAAGTGCTATGTCTTTGATTGGCCCAACCATTGGCCATAATTGGGCATCCATTATTTAATTACTGACTTCGATTAGTGTCAACAAGCAATTGAAATTATTTCTTGCAAGCTCTTAACAAATTAACACGAATGTCATTATAAGATTTCGGTCACTACACATTGGCCCCTCCACAATCCTTAAAAGAAAATAGAACAACAAAAGTTCTTAGCTTTTTTCTAGCAATCAATATTTCTTTATAGATCATCAAAGAACCATCCCAAAAAAGTAAAAATATGATTATTCCACCAACTCATTATAATATATAAGAAGAAAAAACAATGAAAAAACAAAATTTTCAAATTCTAAAATTAGATATGAAATTATAAATAAATAAATAAAAATCAACATATTATTCAAAACATATAGAATATGGAAAAAAATATCTTATCTCTAAATTAATTGAATTTTTGAGGAAAATATCAAATTTTATGGAAAAAAAATGAAACACAATGAAAAAATAAACCAATATTGAAGAACACGACCAGCCAAGAATTAGGACATGAAATCAAGAATCTAGCAAAGACTTGGAAGAAAAGATGTCTTAAATTCTACAATATGAAGAAGAGAGAGACATATGGAAGTCGAAAGATGAAAAGTGAAAACAAGTTTCCGTTCATTTGAGATTCAATGCTTTAAGTCTAACCCTTAAACTGGTGGCGGGTCGTGGGTCTTACCTTAACCTCTCGATTCAACGATTTTTTAATTAGAGGGTTTAGGAGACAAATCTGACTAGATTTGGGCCTGGTTCCTAGTTTTTTCCTATTAAACCAGTCATTCGGTTCAATTTTTAAAACGTTGCACAAAATAGTAAAAATAGATAACTTTCTCGATGTTTCCTACCCCCAAACTTATATAGACATTGTCCTCAATTTTAAAAATATGACAGACAATATATAAAAATTAAGGGCAAAAAAGATAACTAAGTATTTACTTGGTATAAATCTCCAAAAGGTGGATGGACCGGCTTGAAAGTGCAAAATCACTTGTTATGTCTTTTCCCTTGTCTTGTGTGTTCAGGTTTCATGTTTCTTCATAATAAATAATTATTTATTATTGTAAGATATTAAGAAAGAGAATAATTTCCTTGTTATTCTACATAGGAAAGAAATGATACATATATATACACAGTTAGAATTCTTTATTACAAAGATATAAAAATTAGGAATCCCTATAATTAAGCCTTATTTACATCCCGTAAGACTTTCCTTCAAGTTGGAGCATATACATTAAACATGCCCAACTTGTTACAAATATAATCAACTCGAATCCTAGTTAGAGCTTTCATGAAAATATCTCCTGATTGTTCTCAAGTTTTCACATATCCTGTAAAAATTAATTCTGCTGCACCTTCTCACGAATGAAATAACGGTCAATCTCAATATGTTTAGTTCATTTATAAAACGTAGGATTAGAAGCAATATGAAGAACAGCTTGATTGTCACACCACAACACTGCTGGTATTGAAACCTTAAGACCAACTTCAATTAAAAGCTAATATAACCACATTATCTCACACACAGACTGTGTCGTAACTCTATATTTTGATTCTCTACTCGATCAGAACACAACATTTTACTTTTTACTTTTCCATGAGACCAAATTTCCTCAAACAAAAACACAATAACCAGTAGTGGAAATTCGATCAATCTTGGAACTTGCCCAATCTGCACCTAAAAAGCATTCAACATGAGTATGTCCATGATTTCTATACAATATCCCACGTCAAGGAATTTTCTTTAAATAACGCAAGATTTGTTCTAAAACTGCCCAATAGTGAACTATTTGGGAAGACATGAATTGACTTACAACACTGACATTATATGCAATATTAGGACGAGTTGCTGTAAGATAGTTCAATTTCCAACCAGTCTTCTATACTTCTTAGGACCTTCAAATAAGTCACCATCTTTAGTAAGTTACAAATTAGGAAGTATTGGAGCACTGCTTAACTTAGCTCCCAACTTTCCTGTCTCAGTCAATAAGCCAAGCACATATTTTTCTGATATAAGAAGATGCATTTCTTTCTTCTTGTCACCTCAACTCCTTAGAAATACTTCAAGACTCCTAAATCTTTCGTGTGAAATTGGGCATGACAAAAAGACTTCGGAGATTAAATTCCCATATTATCATTGTCAGCAATAACAATATCATCAACATATACAATAAAGAGAAGAATGTCGGATTCGGACCATTTGTAGAAGGCTGAGTGGTCAGTCTTGCTCTTTTGCATTCCAAACCTTTCCACTGCCTGGCTTAATTTTCCAAACCAAGCATATGGACTCTATTTCAAACAATATAAGGACTTTCGAAGATGAGACACTTTTCCATTCTCCCCCTGAGCAACAATCCAGGAGGTTGCTCCATATAAACTTCCTTTTGGAGATCACCATGTAAGAAAGCTTTTTTGATGTCTAATTGATGTAAGGGCCAATTATGAGAAATTGTCATAGAAGTGAACAAGCAAACAAACATTAATTTAGCTAAGGAGAGCAAGTGTCAGAATAATCCACACCATAAGTCTGAGCATAGCCTCTAGCCATAAGACGAGCTTTAAGCCTAGCCACTGATCCATCTGGATTGAATTTACTGCAAACAACCACTTGCAATCAATAGCTTTTTTCTACAAGTAAGTTTACTAAATCCCAAGTACCATTAGCTCTAAGCATTAACCTCCTCTATCATAAAATCACACTAACCAATATAGGATAAGATTCATGAAATGTTTTTCGTAGGAGTCATATAGCTATGAATGTAACAAAAGAAGAAGGAAAGGACAAGTGATTATAAGAATCAAAGGATGAAATAGGAAAAGTGCGCTGATGTTTACCTTTGCGAAGAGCGATATGTAAATCGAGATCACTAGACACTGGATTCGATGCCGAAGAAGAGTCTAGTGTCGAACATGCATCAGGAGGGTTTTGTTGCCTAGAATACACCCGGGGAATAGGAGGTGGTGGTGTGGGAGCAACAGGTGTAGAAGCAACATTAGTTGACTGGCAAGTGACATGATAAACTAGTAGATCATCATCCTCCCCCTTATTGAAAGAAGAATAAGAAGTGGGAAAGAAAGGAATATGTTCCAGAAAGGTGACATCAACTGACACAAGAAACTTGTTAAGACTAGAGCAAAAATATCTGTAATCTTTTTGTAGATAAGAGTAACCCAGAAAAATACATTTTAAGGATTTGAAATCTAATTTAATTGCATTGGGACAAACATCACGAGCATAACAAGTATGACCGAATATTCTAGGTTCAATAGAAAATAAGGATTTAGTAGGAAAAAGGACACTGAAAGGAGTCTCACCATGAAGAACAAATGAAGGCATTCGATTAACCAAGAAACGGGCTGTGGAGACTGCATCAACCTAAAATTGTTTAGGAATATACATTTGGAACATGAGTGTCCTAGCTATCTTAAGAAAATATCTATTTTTTCTTTAGTCACACCATTTGGAGAGGGTGTGTCAACACACGAGGATTGATGAAGAATAACATTCTAAAGCACATGAGTCTCGAAAGAATCAAAAAAATATTCTTTGACATGATCACTTTTCAATGTATGTACCGAAACATTACACTGTGTTTTAATTTCAGTGCAAAAGGCACTAAAATGAAAAAATAATTCAAACTGATTCTTCATTAAATAAAGCAAAGTCATACGAGAAAGATCATCAACAAAGGTTACAAAGTATCAAAATCTAGTTTTGGGCACAATAGGATAAGAACCCCAAACATCTAAATGAACTAACTTAAAAGGAAAACTAGTTCTTTTATTGACTCGAGAAACAGAGGACAGACGATGATGTTTCACAAACTGACATGACTCATAATCTAAAGACGATACATTCTAAAACAGAGGGTATATTTCGTCAACAACGATAAAGATGGATGTCCCTATCGATTATGTGCTTCAAAGGAGTTAAGATACTTGAAAATGCAATGGACGTGGGCACCTATGTATCCAGAATATAGAGTCTGCCTGATTCATGTCCCTCATCAATAATCTTCTTCGTTATAAGATCTTGAAAAAGACTGTAATCAGAAAAAAATGAGACACTATTAGTTTAAGGTTCGAGTAAGTTTGCTCACAGATATTAAATTGAAAGAAAATTGTAGTAGACTTAAGACAGAGGATAAGGAAAGTAATGGAGTTAGATTAATAGCGCGAGAACTAAGAACAAAAAAAGTAGAATCATCAACTAAAATAACATAAGGAGATGTATGCGACTGAAAAGTGAATAAGAGACAGGATTACTTGTCATATGAACGATGGCACCAGAATCAATGACCTATTTTGAGAAAGAGGGGAGAAGACATATATTATGTTTACCTATCTTAGCAATGGCAGAGATAGGGTGAGATGAATTCTTCAATGCTTCCTGGTATTGAGTGAATTTGGCTAATTCTGTAAAAGCTGTAATGGTTTGCTCAGAAGATGAGATGGGAATAGTAGAAGTAGATGTAATATGACCTGAGTGAGACTTCTGAGATTTATTATGCTATTTTCGGCACGAATATTTGGAATAACCTGGCTCATGATAGTAGTAGCATACAACTCCCCCTTCATTATGACTTCGATTGACCCGACTACTGTACCACACCTCTTGTATTACCTCTACTACTGCGACTGATAAGAGCACTAGAAGGCTGAACAGATGAAGCAATAGGAGCACTAATATCTTTGCGAAGTACTCTAGTAGATGTTTCTTTTAGAGATGAAATCTCGATACTAGAGAGAATTTGGGATTTAGCAATCTCAAACTGAAGACTGAAACCAGCTAGAAAACTCATCATAGAAATTTGCACCCGTTGAGTTTGATAAACTTTCACATCCGGACTAAAAGGTAATAAGATATTCAGTTCTTTGTAGGTCTTTTTGAAATTCATAGAATAAGTCTGAAGAGACTGATCTTGTTGTTCAGCACGATAAAAACTTTTATAGACTTCATATATACATGAGATATTCTTTTTTCTAAAGTACATAAATTTTGAATATTCCATCAGTTCCTTAACATACTCATAGTGATTAATCAAATTGACTATGTTAGTGTCAATGGAATCACGAATTTGTAAGAATAATCAGGCATCATCTCGTAGCCATGTCTGGTTAGTATTATCCTTTGGTGGATCTTCAGTAAGATGATTGTCCATAGAAATACTCTGCAACTGTCTTATACTTATCTAAATAATTTGGACCAGTCGATTGTGCTCCGTGATTTTGGACATCACTGGAATGACACCAGTCACAGCTAAATTCTTTTGCTTGTCGACCATAGAAATAAGGCACAAGATCCAAATAACAAATTAAAAAAAACAAATGATCCACATAACAAACCCAAAAGACAATGTCTTTTGTCCCAAATCCAACAAATAATAGCCCAAATCAATAGGCCCAAAACCAAACAAGATCTTTTGTCCCAAATCCAATAACGACCCAAATCAATAGGCCCAAAACCAAGCACAATCCAATCAAATGAGCTCAACCAAAACAAATAAATGGTCTACTCACAGAGACGACACTAGGAAATGCAGATGACAGGGAAGGAAAAAACTCCAACCACATTCAGGATGCACCGGTAAAACCCAACCCAGCAATGGGAATGGAAAAAATTCTGTAGGCAATGAAAATCAAGTGACCCAGACTACTGAAGAGCATAATCCAACCAGAAACCATGAGATGAATCTTCGACCAAAGTTGGTTGAAACAAATCGTGCACAGCAGAGATCAGACTCCATACAGCCACTAAGAACCAAACCCAAACTGAAGACACAAAGAAGGCAGACTAAGGTTGCCGACCACGATGACCATAGACGACGTTTGGAAGTAAAGACCACAGGTTCAAAAATTTATAGAGCTCGATACGATATAAGAAATTAAGAAAGAGAATAATTTCCTCATTATTCTTCATAAGAAAGAAATGATACATATATATACACAGTTGGAATTCTATATTAGGAAGATATACAAATTAGGAGTCCCTATAATTAAGCCAATCTCTATAATTAAACCTTATCTACATCCCGTAACAATCATAATATAGAACAATTCATAGTATGTTCAAACACACACTAAAGGAAAACATAGGGATAAGGACACCTCAAGCTACCAAAAGGAATAAAATTTACTAACCCTATTATCTAGAAAATAAAATAAATAAAAGGAAAGAAAATTGGATCGACTCTCAATAAATGCTTATTTATAGTCATTAACTTGACTTCGATGTTTTGGTTATTCATAGTAGTTTGAAACGAGAGTTTTTAGCCTTGCGTTTATAGCACTGACAATTGTTCTTTAATTTGTCTTTTGGCCTCCTGATTATAAGGTTCGCATTATTGTCTCTTCCAACTATTCTTTCTTCTTTTTTTCTTATAACTGCCCAAATGGTCAATCATTTTCATTCCTCTAGATAAGGTCCCAAGTGGAGTATTCATGGTGAAACTTTGTTATTTTTCTTCAAGCCTCAGTGTTATTTCAACTTTTTCAAAATCCATTAACACTCATCAGGTTGTTAAGAATGGACTTTTCAAAAATAATGACATCTGTTGAGCATTCATATTAAGGACGGTGAAATCAGCTGAAAAGAAGTGATTTCCTACTTTGATGAGCATATTATCTACCATTTTATAAGAATGCTTGAGAGTTCTACTAGCTAGCTGTAGAATTATTGAAATTGTTTGAGGATCCCACAATCCTAATCCGCTATAGATAGATAATGGCACCATATTAATACTTGGTCTAGAATCCATTAAAGCATTTAAATTTTGTGAATTTCCTATATAGCAACGTAAAGTGAAACTCTTTGGACTTTTCAATTTAGGAGGGAGCTCGTGATGCACTCTTATTCAATGTTATAGTTTCATCTACGTGTAACTTTCTCTTCTTTATCAACACTCTTTTTAAAATTAAGTATAATTAGAAATTTGTAAAATGACATTAATGAAAAGAATGTTGACATAAAATTGTATGAGGGCATCCAAGAACTTCTTAGACTACTTTTTTGGCTTATTGTTCTATAACATTTGAGTAAATAAGGTTGGAGGATTGTTTATTTATAAGAACAGTTGCGTTAACATGGGACTGGCTGGCTATTATTCTTGATTAAACTTTATTGATTCTTTAGAATGACCCACTTGTTCCTCATCATTGTAGGTACTTGATTTTCCTTGATAACTTTCTTCTTAACATTAATTTCTGGCGATTGAACTTCATTTCTTATAGTGATGGCTTGAATCTACTATTTTATTAGCCTGCTTTCGAAACCATTGAGGAAATCAAATAGGTAGCACATATGCTCAAATAGAGACTACATGCTTAATTGATAGTGTCTTAACTACTGCTTAATTCACAACTTAGATTGCTAATACCTATTCCTGTAGGTTCTTTTTGTGCCACTTGGTAGGGTATCCTATATTGTGTTGGACAATGAAACTGCTAGTTACCCCATCTAAGTTTCCAAATTTTTTATTAAAGCCTGCTGGCTCTGAAAATTAGCTCCCTTTTGGCCGTGTACTGAGCTACTAATTCTTGCAATGATAGCTTATTCTCTTATTGTTGCTGAAATTTTTATAGGCTATCCTAAATATGATATTCCTAACTTTGATTATTAACCCATGAAAAATTTGGATGATTCCTCAATTTTGGATTATATGTGTTGGTAAGAGTATTTCTGTTGCCTTTAAAAATTCCGTGCATAATTAATCTCATTTTGCTAATACACTGTATGGAGGCTAAATAACAACTTACAGTTATATAGCCTTTGCAAATTGGTGCTGGTTGGTGCATCATGCTCACATTCTGAGTTAGTTTGTCCAACTACTTTGTTAAAACTTTCAATTGGGCTATCATTGCTCTAACTTCATCTAAGTTGTGAATACTCGCTATTTTCTTCGGAGTTTCCTCTTCGGATGGCCATATAAATTGATTTTCTGTTATTCTCTAAACATGATTTAAGATATTGTCTAAAGTTATGTCTATTATTGATCCTCCAGTTGAAGCATTGGCTATGTTACAGTATTCAGGTTGTAGGCTCAAATAAAATATTCAAATCTTAGCATGTTTAGAAATGTCCGAATTGGGAAACATTCTGAAGTAATTTTTAAATCTTTCTCATGCTTCTGGATAGCTCTCAAGGTCATTTTGCTTGAAAGCATGAACTTTATTTCTGATATGATGGACTTGAGAAGGTAAGAGGAATTTCAAGGTAAATTTCCATACCATGTCATTTTTCTAAAATGATGTTCCCTGGAAGTAGGGAGATTGGCCATTCTCGTCCATCTTCCCCGGAAGTAGTGAGATTGGCCATTCTCGTGCATCTTTACTTAAAGTAGAAGGAAAAGGTGGCATCAAAAGGCATCACCTAACATACCTTTGCGACTGATCACCTCGCAAAGCATCAAGAAAGCTTGAATACGTTCATGAGAACTTTCAGTTGATTTCTCAGGGAACCTAATGTCGTGGTGATTTTGAAATAAGTCGATGACGTCAAGTTTGATGTAGAAGTTGACCTATCTAAAAGGTGGATATATGATAGATGATTGTACACGAGTATGAATGGGATTTTTATAATCTTGTACTAGTACTTTGCTATTGTTGACAACTGCTCTTGGAGGAATTGATTGTGTTGACAGATCAGGTGGTAATAGAGTTTGATTTTGATTTTAATTTTAATTTTTATTTATTTCTCTTTCATCTCCTGATTTTCTTTTTCATTGTCTGAAGATCTTTTCGATCTTGGCATCTACTGGTAAGAGTTTATTTTTTCAGAATGTTGCATAAACTGTCAAGAAACAAACAAGAGAGATTATATGTGTAATTAATAGCTTAAAATAAAATAAAAAATAGAATTCAAATATTATTTAAACTAATAAGCTTAAATTAAACATTTTATTCTTCGATAACAGCGCTAAAAACTTATTTGTTCAAATCTCACAAATGTACGAAATCGTTTACAAGTAATATAATTAGTAAGTTGAGAATATCGTCACACATAAAATAAATTCTAATTCAATTAATTTTGTATTGAATTCAAATTATATAACAAAAAAGAGTTTTGATTTGTGATTATTCTAAGTTATTCTAAAAAATATGTAAATTTGGATTTGTATGAATGAATGGATGATTATATTGGATTTAGAGTCCACCTATTATTATCTATTTCAATACTTGATTTGTAATTGTTGGAGAAGAGAGATATTTGATGATATTTGAAGGATTTGCTAATATTGGAAAATATTATGGCGCAATCACCTTTTGGAAGATATCCATAATTCGTTATTCTCTTTCCATGATTGTCTCATCCTTAATAAGGCAACATTGATGTAATGCGACTATATATGTTTCATTGATGTAAATGAATATATACATTGATGTAATGCGACTATATATGTTTCAGAGCGGATGTGTTGTTTCATTCCATTGCTATTCAAACTGAACCTGTTCTGAAATTCAGAAACGTTTCACAATCTCCACAAAAATAGATTTTTTCAGCTTTGCGCGACCTCCACGAAAATGGCTGTATCTTTCAAACCGTAAGATTCGTATCGTCCGTATCTAGCTAACTGTCTTTCGGGCTATTTTCGAAAACGTTTAATAGGTTAAAATCATCTTCAAAGTCAACTGTTCGCGTTTTTCAATTTTTTGCTTCACTTTTTTTGCCTCTGATTTTTGTTTTTCAGTTTACAATGACTAAGAAAGTTATTAATCCATCTATAACAATGGAGAATGATGTTAATCCTAGATGGAAGTTATCTACTATTTCGTTGAATGGTATAAATTATATATCATGGTCAAGAGGCGTGATGTTGTCACTTGGTGGAAAGAAAAAATTGGGCTTCATCAATGGCACTTTTTCCTATCCAGATTCTACAAATCGAACATATGAAGGATGGATATCGAATGATCAACTTGTTGGTTCTTGGCTTCTAAATTCAATGGAAGCGTATATTGCTGAAATCTTCACTTTTTCAAACTTGGCAAAAGAGTTGTAGAAATCTGTTGAAGAACTTTATGGAAACTAAAATAATGCCGCTAGAATATTTGAATTGAAACGAACAATTACTACTGTTGAGCAAGGAGATAAGAGTATGAGAATCTTGGTAATCTTAAGAAGATGTGGGACGAATTGAGTATGTATCGTCCACAAACAACCGATGCAAAAATCTTACTAAAAAGGGCTGAAGAAGATAAGATCTTTTCTTTGTTGAGTAGTTTGAGACCAGAGTATGAGAATCTTCGGAGTCATATCCTTATGAGTTCTATGATTCTATCCTTTTCGAGTATGTGTGCAACTGTGCAGTGAGAAGAACTTGAAAAAGGGCAATAAATTCATAATTAAAGAACATGCCCGAGTCTTCTAATCTTACCATTAAAAGAGATGAAAAATGAAACATTTTCAGAATAAGAAAAGACGTGAAGCTCCCAAATGTGACCACTGCCAAAAGCTAGGACACTCTAAGGATCGTTGTTGGGAACTTCATCCTTATCTTAAGCCATCCACTATGAAAGGAGAAAATAGGAAAGGTACTGGTGTTGCGGATACTACCATTTCAATGAATCAATTGGCCCAAATTCTACAACAACTTGGTCATCCTAGTGCATCTACTCCAAAAGATTTAACTCCTTCTAGCACTTATGTCTCCGATAACCTTGAAGCTTATTTCTCTTCGTGTACATCTAAACATTTGAATACTTGGATTATTGATTCGAGTGCTACAGATCATATGGCAAATGATGCAGCATCTTTGAGAGATTTCTCAAAAAATTCATTTAAACATGTTGTTTCAGTTGTTAATGGTACATCAGTTCCTATTTGTAGATCTTGAAAAATTAATTTTTTTCCTACTCTGCTTAGTTTGGATGCACTTGTGATTCCTTCATTTCCAACTCAACTTCTTTTCGTTGGAAAAATAACTAACTCTTTAAATTGCAATGTTATCTTTTCTCCTAATGATGTTATATTTCAGGATCGAACTTCAGGGAAGAAGATTGGTGAATGTGTATACTCACATGGACTTTATCTGTTGAAATCATTTGGTGCCACTTCTCTTAATAGTGCTATGCTAGAAAATCATATTGTGCATCAAAGATTTGGACATCCTTCTAGTCGTGTTTTATCCTTTTTGTTTCCATCTATTTCTTTGGGAACACATGTTTGTGACATTTGTCAATTTTCCAAACAAGTTCGTCCACCATTTAATAATTCATCATATGTCCATTAAACCTTTTGAGTTAATTCATTCTGATTTATGGGGCCCATGTCGAATTGATTTATATGATGGTTTTAAATATTTTATGCTATTTATTGATGATTATTCTCGTGCTACTTGAATTTATTTATTGAAATCTAAGAATGAAGTCTACCCTGTTTTTAAGGATTTTCATAGCATGGTGGCCACTCAATTTGATAGTAAAATCAAAGTTTTCCGTTCGAACAATGGAACTGAATTTGCAAAGGGTCCCTTTCCTGCCTTCCTTCGCAATAAGGGCATTATTCATCAGACTAGTTGTATCAGTACACCCCAACAAAATGGAGTGATTGAAAGAAAAAATAGACATATTTTGGAGACTACGGGAGCTCTCATGCTTCAAATGAATATTTCGAAGAAATTTTGGTCACACAAAGTTCTAACAGCAGTTTACTTGATAAATAGGCTCCCAAGTCGTGTTATCCATTTTCAGTCACCAT
The DNA here is from genome assembly GCF_002742605.1 of Olea europaea var. sylvestris. Lineage (NCBI taxonomy): Eukaryota > Viridiplantae > Streptophyta > Magnoliopsida > Lamiales > Oleaceae > Olea > Olea europaea. The sequence goes on along the minus strand of NW_019244532.1, from coordinate 17,116 downwards.
TGGAAGTCTTGAAAGGGAGAAAACCTAACGTATCTCACCTCCAAGTATTTGGTTGTGTTTGTTATGTGCCCTACCAATCTCTGCATCGTGATAAACTTGATCCTCATTCCATTCGATGCATCTTCTTCGGATATTCTTCGACAAAAAATGATATGTATGCTATGATCCTCAATCTCAGAAGCTATTTGTGTCACGAGATGTGTGGTTTTCTGAGAATGAACCTTATTTTACAGCGCGAAGTTTGAACAAGAATTTACCTCAGAGGGAGAGTTTGAATGATCTGCTTCCGCTTCCCACTATATGGATATCTTCTTTTGACATTGCAAGCCCTAACCGAAATGAAACTACGATACAAAATGGAGATATAGAAAGAACTGAACAAGATGGAAATAGTAGGGACACCAAAATTTTTTGTCACCAGAACATGTACTAGATGCTCCAAAATAGGTTCCTAAAAGGTCAAATAGAATATCCAAAGCTCTAGAAAAATTAAAGGACTTTGTTACTTATGAAGCCGTAAGTCATCCTATACAAGCTCATCTATCATACTTCAATATTTTTGCATCTCATTCAACGTTTTTAACTTCGTTTGCTTCAACTCAAGAGCCGAATAACTTTGGACAAGCAAATTCTAGTCCTATTTGAAAACAGGCGATGCAAGAAGAGTTACAAGCCCTTGATGATAACAACACTTGGTCGATTGTAAAACTCCCTCAAGGAAAGAAGGCAATAGGATGTCATTGGGTTTATAAAATGAAGTTTCGAAGTGATGGATATATTGAATAACATAAAGCATGTCTTGTTGCCAAGGGCTTTACTCAAACTTGTAGAGTTGATTAAAATGAGACATTTGCTCCAGTAGCCAAAATGAACACGTTTCGTGTTCTTATATCTCTAGCCGTCAATCATGATTGGAAATTGTTTCAGATGGATAGAAAGAATGCATTTCTACATTACGATTTTGAAGAAGAAGTTTATATGAGTATACCTCCTGGTCATCCATTGGAGGGTCATAGTGAGCTCACATGCAGATTAAGAAAATCCATATATGGTCTTAAACAATCACCTCATGCATGGTACGCCAAACTCAGTCACGTTCTTATCAAGAATAGTTTAAAGATAAGTAATGAAGATTCCTCCTTGCTCGTGAAAAAAGGTATGAGTGGTAATGTTATTGTTTTGATTTATGTTGATGACATAGTTATTACTGGTGATGACCTTGTTGAAATATCAAGGCTCAAAAATATTCTTCATACTCAATTTTCTATCAAAGATTTGGGAATTTTGAAATACTTTCTCGGACTAGAGATTGTATATTGAAAGAAGGGCATATTTCTCAATCAAAGAAAATATGTGTTGAATTTGTTACAAGATACTGGTAAATTAGGTGTTAAGTCAGCTCAAATGCCTATAAAGTGTAATTTAAAATTACCACTTGATGGAGACCCGATATCTGATGTGGGTCAATTTCAAAGATTGGTGGGCAGACTGATTTACCTCACAATTACTCGACCCGATATCTCATATGCTGTCAGCCTGATTAGTCGTTTTATGTACTCTCCACGAGTTGCACATATGGATGTTGTTAATCGAATTTTGCATTATCTTAAGGGGTCACATGGAAGAGGTATATGGATGCGTAAGAATGGTCATTCTCTTATTACTGCATACACAGATGCGGATTGGGCTAGCAGTACTATTGAGAGACGATCTACAACAAGGTATTGCACTTTTGTTGAAGGAAATTTGGTGACATGGAGGAGTAAAAAGCAAAATGTTGTTGCACGCTCTAGTGCTAAAGTTGAGTATCGGGTAATGGCTTCTACTACAAGTGAAATTCTTTGGCTCGTCACAATCCACACAGATGTATTGCGATAATCAATCTGCTATTCATATTGCTTCAAATTCAGCTTTTCATGAACAAAGAAAATACATTGAAGTTGATTGTCATTTTATACGAGAACAAGTCCAAGTCAAGGTTATTTGTACTCCCTTCGTTCGTAGTAGTGAACAATTAGTTGACATTTTCACCAAAGGCTTGTCTACTGTCAGATTTCATGAGATATTGTCCAAGTTGGGCTTTATAGATATTTTTGCACCAACTTGAAGGAGAGTGTTGGAGAAGAGAGATATTTGAAGGATTTGCTAATATTGGATAATATTATGGCGCAATCACGTTTTGGAAGATTTCCATAATTCGTTATTCTCTTTCCTTGATTGCCTCATCCTTAATAAGACAACCTTGATGCAATGTGACTATATATGTTTCATTGTAAGCTCCAAACATAAGTGAATATATACAAGTTCTCTCTTCTCCGGTGGATATAGGTTGCTACACTGGCGCCAAACCACGTAATTATTTGTGTTCTTTTTTTAGTTTATTGAATTCTTCAATAGTCTAATATTATTCATGCATTTTTTTACAATCGATAAAACTCATAGATCTAGCCTAACATGATTTTATAAAAATTATAAGAAGAATAATAAGGAAAAATATCATTCAGATCACAAAATAATGTAAAAGATATTGATCTTTAGGTCCAAAGTTTCATTTTTCAAATTTTTGATGTAATTTGCCTTCAATTGCTTGTTTGGGTTTGATCTTTTCTCTTAAAAATTGTGAATTGGTCTCTTATTCTTATTGAATTTGATGATATGATATGATATTAAGAGGCTAGAGAGTGATCCCTTAATGTGTAGCCCAAGTCTAGTATTTATAGGAGTAAAAATTAGGTAAAAATCATGTCCAATTTGGATTCAAAAAGAATTTGAAACATAAAAGGAAAATTGGCCCGTCAACAAAAATTTGTCCTGCACGGGGGCATTGACCAATTCCTTGCTTGCCCACAATGAAAAACTTTGGCTCTCAGATGATTTTTTAGCACTCACCCCAGCCTTTTGCCTGCTTTCCACTTCGATTCACACAATTAAATCTTGAATAGTTGACAATATTTTTATCATAACTTTGTCTCTCTATATCCGATTGAGGTGTTTTAAACTACATTGGAAAGCTAACTCAAAATGCTACAATTCTTATGCACGTATAAGTTTTTCAATTCAAACATTTTCTATACCAAAAATGGGTTTCAATATGAGGCTATTGGAGAACAATTTTTTTGGCTGAAAATTGAATTGTCAAAATCTTTGACCATATTTTATTCATTTGACCTCCAATTACATCCAATTGATCCTATGTGATTTTATCATTATTTTATGGTTCGAATCAACTATTAGATGTTTATACTTTGATTCCCGAAATTTGAATTTATTCTATCATAATACCATTCACGTATTATGTTATTACTGTTTAATCTAGATTTATACTAAATTCTTTTTACATTTTAACATTGTACATTAGACGCAACTTATAAGGATTTTATTTTGTTGTGATACTTTCTAGAAAATCGTTTTTATGTTTTTCCTTTTGCATTTTTTCTATGAAGAGATGAAGTTAAGGGTAACAAACGAGTTAAGTGATTCACGGGCTCGGCTTATTTCGACTTGATTCATGGGCACTTGAGCTCGTTTGGAGACGATTTATGGACCAAACTATTAAATTACATACTGTCATTATGGGAGGGTGTCTAGCCTTTTTACCTCTCATGAATTTCTGTTGCATTTTACAGGATTTGACTTAAATCTCTCATAAGGTAGATACTTTTGGTTCGAATCTATAAAAAACGCAATAGAAATTTGTGAGAGGTAAGAGGGACATATGCCATTCCAAAGCAAACATTACGTCATTTGTACTCGTGGACGAGCTCTTTTATGTCTTATTTTTAGACTTGTTTTATTAATTTCTGTAAAGTTGTTCATTTTTTTGGCTTATTTTGTTAATTTATTTTTAAAATAATAATTAAAAAGGACCCTGCTCGTAGACTACTCGACTCGTGAAGTCCACGAACCAAAGGATCGAGCCAATCCTAATATTTGAACATGAGCTAAGTTCAATATTGACTAATCTCCATACAAGCAAAGCTGAGCCACTGCTAGATGAAGCAGAAATTAACGCCAATTTGATCTTGTGATTTTGATTCGTTCTATCCAATTTTTATTTTTATTTCAATTATTCATTTTAATTGTATCGATATGCTAAATCAACCGTAGTATACCAAAGAAATTAGAAGATATCGTAGAAAGGATTTTTTTTTTTTTTCCTTTCAAAATTTTTATGGACGGAGGCAAATTTAACATTTCGGAAAGATCGCCGCATGCAATGCAACAGTAGATTTGGGTTCATGCTTTATTGACAGCAGTTAAAAACCCAGCACGCCATTACTCGCTTTCTTTTTCCCATTTTTCATTTATTATTAAATTTTATAAAGATAAATTCTACAAATAAGAGAGATAGATCATGCGATGTATTCAATTTGATAGGTCTGCAAATCTAGATAAAGAATTCGGATTTCTCTTATTAAAATTGCAGCCTGTTTACAGAGTTATAATAAATCCACGGCCACAGAGACCAAATCTAAAGATACGATGAAATTCAAGTCTAGTGGTGATGGGTCATCATCATCGAAGGCCAGGATTGATTCATCTATCAACAAGAAGAAACTTGTAGAGAAATCCAGCTCCAAATCTGAGGTGCCCAATTACGAAGATCATTTTTTTTTATTTCTTAAATTGAGGTGTATATCAGCATATTGGGCATTTTCTGCTTCTATATAATCTGCAGAAATCATGACTTTTAGTATGAAAATTAATTGGGATTTTTGTGTTTTTATTTTGTGCATCATTTTTGTATATAAACTTGGGCAACCATCTGACGAAGTCATTCATTTTTGTATTTAAATCAATAGGGAATTTTTTTTACTTCTATATAATACTGAGGTGCTCATCTGCCAAAATCATTTTTTAGTATGTAAATCAATTGGCAGTTTTGTATTTATATTTTATGCACTGTTCTTGTATATAAATTGAGGTGCCCATCTGCCAAAATCATGCCCTTTTGTATGAAAATCAATTGGGAATTTTGAATTTTGTTCTTTGCAACATTCTTGTATATGAAATTGAGGTGTCCATTAGCAAAAAACATTGCTTGGTAACATTTTAAAGTTTTTGCACTCATTTACTAAGATGTATTTGAACCTTTTTTTAAATCTCGAGGCATGATTTCCAGTGTGGATTCGTTTGTTTTTATTGAGCTCACAATTTGAATACACTGTGTGTGTGTGTGTGTGTGTGTGTGAATTTACTGAGATTGGATTACCAGACATGGTGTGATAGTAATTAGCTGTGAATTTGGTGTTTATGGATCCCAAATGTTTCAGGGGAATTGTATACACACACACACACACACAAGAACCCTTGCGATCAATAAACTCACTAGATTCCACATAATACCAATGTTGGATCAAGACCTAAAGAAAACTTGATTTTATTTTATTTTATTGGTTTTAAATTTCAATAGCCAATTAGCCAACTTCAATCCTAGTTCTTTTGTTTTAAGGAAATGAGGAAAACCTCATAGAAGGCAAATTAACCCCTAGCGAACAATAATAATAAAAAGTGCGATATAAAATAACTAAAGCAATAAAAGAGACCAGAAAAACTGAAATAAGCAGCATTGCACTCGGCCTGGCTGTGCCCCTTTACAGGCATTTCCTCATGTCTGCCTTCGAGAGTTCCAGTTGAGCCTTGAGCATACGATCTGCATCCTCTGTTGCGTTACGAGTTGTATATTTTTCTTATTTATTTTGTGAATATGTGTGAGTATGAGTTTGAATTTATCAGTTTATAACTTTATAGCTATTTGTGATTTTGATTTTGATCTATTTTTATATCATCTTGCTTAAGTGAAGCTAAAAACGAAAACAACATCGAGTTCATCTAAGACTGTCAACAAAACAGTGACCAAAACCAGAGAAAAGAAAGTTTTTTCCTTGCCGGGACAGAAATATGATGTCCCTGAAGAGGTTGTATCTCTCATATCCCCTTCAAAGTTTTGATTGCTTATTGTCTTTAGGAAGTTTGTACTGACTGAATTCTTGTTCTTTTCCATACATCGCTTCATCCGAACAGCGAGAACCACTGAGGATATTCTATGAATCATTATCAAAGCAGATACCGTCAAGTGAAATGGCTGAGTTTTGGTTAGTTGTCTTTTTATCTGGGTCAAATTTACCATGGTTATTCTTGTTAAGTGAAGTCATAGAATTTGATATAAATTATGCTTTTAATCTGGCTTAGAACTGTAAGAAACTTGCTAAGTTTTGGCAATTCTTAATCTATAAGATTTTTTATTGATTCATGTAGAGTTGGAGATTGTTATCTTCATAAAGTAAAAATGGATGCCGATTAATTCGCTATGTTTCAGTTTATTGCATAAATTGTTTTAAAAATATGCCATGCCTACTAGGAGCATGTTTGGCTAAGCTTACAAAGTTTACTTATAAGTTACTAAATAAATGATGTATGTGGCTTTGTGCTTAAATCTTTACCTCATATTGACAATAAGGTTTTGAGCAAGATGAAAGTTACTATCAAATTAAATACCACTTTTTATTTAAAAAACACTTATTTCCTTATAAGTCAACTCGTTAAGCTTATTAGCCAAACGTGCTGTTTGCCTCATCATCTCACTAGTATCTAGCATGTTGTTCCATTCTGTACTTTGGCATCCAAAGACAGAAGACTGCTGACAGAGTGAGAAATTATTTGTGCAGGTTGATGGAACACGGGATGCTGTCTCCTGAAAGAGCGAGGAAGGCATTCGAGAAAAAGCAGAGGAAGCAAAAGCAACTTCGGATGGGTACTCCTATAAAATCTTCAACGACACGACCTTCAAGTTCAAGTAAACCTGCAATCTTGAAAAAGCCACTGCTGGCCTCCAAAAGTGGTGACGCAAAAGCAAAGAAACGGATATTAGTTGACAGCGATGAGGAAGATGATTTTGTGCTGAGTCCCAAGAGGCGGAAAGGGTAAGCAGAAAATCTTCTGTTCCTGTCTGTATCAATGTAGTTCTTAGAAAAAATGGCTAAATTAGATCCCTTGGGATTTTAATTGCAATAGATTGAAACCATCAAAAGGATGATAGATGCAAAATTCTTTATATTTCCTAATCGATGACAACAATATACACAGACTGAAACCTTTGTCTTTGACAAAATAAGTTATTTCATACAATGAGACCCAGCTTAATTGTTTATACTATTTCATTATTGTACTTGCAGAAATTTGTTACCGATTTGTTCTACTATTTTGTTCATACAAGAAAATTTGTACACTTCAGATTTATCGATATATACATCTAGTATTCATGATAATCCAATCGGGTTAGTGAAATACTTTTAAGCTTATTTGGCTGGAATTTGATACAAAACCGCGTTTCCATTTAATGGAATCTTCAGATAACTGCCCTTGATAAGAATCAACTACTGAAGCAAATTTACCTGAAGAAGTTCAGTAATGGAAAAATCAAACTCATGAAAATAGATAAATGTGGAAGAACAATAGATCAGAATGGGTTGTTAGTTATAAACATTTAAATTATACAAAGTCCATCTAATCTAAGATAGAAGCTTAGGGTAAGTTGATGACGAGTTATTAGATGATGACTTCCTACCTGTAGGCCTTTCTGATTCTGTGTTACCTATCATTTATACACAATGCATAGGCTTAACAAAAAATTTACTATTTAAGTAAATAGGTTTTGAAGTAATAAATTTTTATTGATCAAAGTTGAAAATGAGTGTAACCAAGTTACTTGCAAAATAAGTAACTTTTGCTAATCCACTGGTGACGGTGAAATCAAGTGGGTGTGATCTATGTTGCTTGATCTTGGTTAGAATTGTCAGATGTATGAGATTGGTTGCTCCTTCGTGAGATATTTATATGTTTTCCTGTTATTTTGGAAAATCATGTCACGGATATTCATGTCGATTTCAAGGTCCGGACGAGAGATCAACACAAGTATGTCTTGTAATTGAAAGTCTTAAGTAGCATAAGCCATGAGTGATTATCACATGCTCATAGGCATATGCTTTAGATAAGTTGTTTTCAGGGTTGTGACTTGTGCATTGTCAGTTTTGATTGAGCGTCTATTGATGAAAAGGGGGGAAGGATTAATTATGAATTGTCTACATTTAATGCAATGACTGTGTTATAAGTACATAATAGGCTTACATAATAATATACATACACATAATGTGACTAGATTTGATTGAGTTTGAATCGACCAAATAAAAATAGATGTAAAAAGAGAAAAAAAGTTTACATTCTCTTTTTGATATCTCATTTATATGTAAACTATTATATAACTGTTTATGTACAAGTAACATTATTCTTAATGTCATGGGGCTATAATTTCTTTGGTAGAATAGTTTCAAGGATTTGACATGGTAGGTAAAAGAAAACAGAACTACTACACTGCCACGAGAATGGGTGACCAAGACCGACCCTCACAGCAAGGGGAGGGCCCACTTTTTTGAAGATTTTTTTATGAGGGTTCCACGACAGTGTTTATCTGTCAGCCTCTATGTCAAAAATCTTTTGATAGTTCTGCTTTTTTCAAAAGAAAATCTCGATTGGACCGTGTTTTTGCCTCTTTTACTTAATTTAATGTATAATACTGTCTAATTCCCATCATCATACTGTCCATAAAATCTACTAAAAGGTTGGTTACTGCTGGTTGGCCCTTTAGCAGCAGAAGTGCTCCAGGTTTTCTTCTAAAGACTCTTTTTTATTGAAGTGTATATTGTCTGTCTTGGCGGCATCAAAGCAGTGGAGGATCGTTCTATGGATGGGATGGGTGGGGCGGTGATCTGCAGACTCAAAAATCAATTTTTTTTCCTCTTCTGTTTTTTTTCCTAAAAATGTATTTAGTATGTATGGGGTTGTTATTCTTCAGTCATATTACTGCCCTGGCTATGGTAATTTATGCACTAACCAGCATATTTGTTCCCATTCTTCATGTTTAATCATGGCTTGTTCCATGAGGTACCAAACATGTATTTGATTTTTGATACACAACATTAGACAAAATTACAGTTCAATCTTGTGTATCAAACAAGAGTTAAAAAGCTAATCATTTATAGTGTTTAGCTTCGTTCGTTGTTACATATCTAACATTCAATTGACATTTGATGTATTGATCAACTACATAGTGCTAGACAAGATTAAGCACCTATTTGATAAGAATCATAATATAGTTTTTTTTTTTTTTTAATATCAAAGTTAAAGTCAACAATTATTAACTTTTTAATTATCCATTTCATTAAAAAGAAGAAATATTTGATGTATTTGTTCATTGTTTTGTTTGGTATAATCAATTTGTGCTTACCAACTATGCTTATAAGCAGTCAATTGTACATTAAATTGGTGGAAAAACTGCCACCAAAACAGGGCACAGGTCAAGCTGAGTGTTGACTGCTTTCATAACATCTTTTCCTGTCAGAATTTTTTTCAGGGAATTATTAAACATGAAGATTGAAAATACTTAAACCAAAAGAAGGTTATTTGAAAAAAAAAAAAAAGGTTGAACCTCAACCGTGAGGGTTCCCATCGTCTAGTCCCTAGAGTTTTGTGCGGGAAGTAAATCGCGGGATGTGCTCCATCAGGTCATGGAACAAGAGCTGTTTGTACGTCTATAAGGAGTCCAATTTCATATTTCAGGAATCGAATCCCCATATTGCGGCTGTCAGCAAGGCGTGAGATAATCTCACTCATGTCCTTTGCACCACTGAATTATGTCTCAGGAGCAAAAAAAAAAAAAAAAGAGGGAGGAAGAAGATATAGATAAATTGGTCATGAAAATCCTCACTTGGTTGCAAATTGAAGTAATGTAATTCTGAAATAACTTCCGACCCAAAGAAACTACAATAATTATAAGAAAAGAAAGTTATTTGACCTCAGACTGAGTATTAAGAGAATTAAGAATGACCTCAAAGAGACATTACAATCAACCATAAATAAAGTCACTTGTCCAGATTCAAAAATAAGAAAGAAAAAAATTGACTAATATGTCAGAAAATGATTGGATATTTTTATTTTAATTTTTCAAATTGTTCTATTATGTGTCGACACGTGTCCCATCTAAATTTGAGTTTGAATGTGTAGCAAGATTTATTAGCCAATCAAGTAAGCCTAATGCCCAAAATGCAAAAAGAAATTAATATGACTAGTGAACGCTAACAACATAAATTAGATAAATACCAAATAATGCTAATGAGTTATTTGACAAAAATTTTGATAAAAATTAATGACATATGTGATTTTAGAGTTAGTAAAAATTTATTAAAATGTATGGTTGAAGTTTAATAAAAAAATATTTTCTAATTTTATGCTTGATCAGATTGTTCAAACTTATTAGGGGCAGTTCTCTTCGTGTTCCAATTTTTTAGTTTTGAGTTTTGAATTCATTTTGAATTTTGTGTTTTGAGTGCCTGTTTTGAAATTGTTGAAAATATGTTCTCTTTGTCATTCTGAAAAATTATTTTTGAAAATATAAAATTGAAAAACGCGTTTATTTTAAATTTTGAGAATAATTTTTTATAATATTTTATTCAAGAAATATGATTATTCAATAAATTTTAATAGTTTAACGTTAATGTAGTATTAAATACCATATAAATTTTGAAGTTGGTCAATCTTGAAATATTTTTTGACTGATATAAAAAGTACAACCTAAATTAAATTTGGTAACCTAATTCAATAAATACTATTAGAAGTTTACAATTCATTTCAAAACAAGTAGACACTAAACAAAATATAAAGTACATTCGCAAAATCACGTACGACGTCTTAAGTAGTCATTCCACATTTGTGTAGCAATTTAATTCCTGAGTTGTCCCATTTGAGTTGTTTGACTAGTATCAAAATGTATGACTTCTTGATCTTGACTTGACTTCGATATGTCTTGAAACATCATATTATCCTCTGAATACTCTACAAACTACTTATCTAAAGTGTGCTCCTGAAGAATAAAGTTGTTTATTGCGCAAAATGCAGCGGGGGTTTTTCTTTGCCTACTAAGTGGATAATTGGTAATCAACTTCAAAATATTCTTGCATTTAAAGCTTCAATACAATGTTCAATAATGTTAGGGCACAAGGAGTGTCTGTAGTTGTACAATTCTTCCTTCTTACGTAGTCTTCCCCATCCAACATAGTCATGTAGATGACATCTTTGACCTTGATAAGGGGCAAGAAATCCAGGCATGTTTGGATATCCAGATCAACAAGGTAAGTTAATCTGCAAACTAAAAAAAAGACTTACATAGTATGACACTGTAAATATATTTGCAATGCATCTTTAGAGTATAAAAATATACATCATCGTGGCATTGTAAAGTTGTTCGAGCTTCTTGTGACTGCGTCGACGAATACTAGCGAATCATTAACAATACCTTCCCAACCAGAGTACACAAATGTGAATTTCATATCAAAATCACATGTCAACATCACATTTTGTGTTACATTAGTTTTCCTTCCTCAAAAAGATGTTTTGTATTGATGCAGGAGCCCAAGCTACAACATATGTTCTATCTATTGCGCCTATACAATCTTTAAAGAAAGGATATTTGCGCAAAATCCGCTCATACACAATATCTCGATTTGTCGGACGGATAACTCGTTTAAACCATTTGTGTATTGTGTTGTTGGAAACATTGTATCGTGTAGTGTGCCCTACAATCATTAGAAACATAGCAACAACCTCCTAGACGCTCACTTTTTTCCCATCTTTCGTACTTCATTTATTGGCAACAAAGCAATCAAGCATCATTAAATCTCCAAAATTTGCGTCAAACTCATCCATGTAAGTATTATGCCCTAGGTCCAATCAACTTTGGACATAAATACTTTTATATGTAATTAATGCAATTAAATGGCAGATCTATTATTTAATTAATAGATAATTTAATAAATAATAGAGTCCGTAGATTCAAATCTTTGTAATTTGTTAATCACAAGGAATTGTGATTGTGAGATAGTGCATGTATAAGTAGATTCCCAACAGTGGTATCAGAGCCTACTTTGTGTTTGTTAGAAGTTGCTTTGCATATTGGAACAATTAAATGTTAATTTTTTTTCTTGTTTTAGTGATTAAGAAAATTATTTTTAATATTCAGAATTTGATTTTGAATATAAAATAATATTTGGGTCGGAATTAAAAAAAAAAAGGGGAGGGGACTGGCCGGTCCCCGACGTTGGGCAGCCGGCAGCGCTGCTGCCCAGGTTTGGAAGTGCTGGGCGCTGCTCCAATTGAAGCAGCGCTCGGGAGCGCTGCTTGTTGTAGTAGCGTGCGACGCTGCTGCTGCCGGGCAGTGACTGGAAGGGGCGGCGACCATGAAACCAGAAGAAATAAAAAAAATTGAATTTTTAGGGTTTTCAGAAATCGGGTGGAGGTGGGGGGTTCCTCTGCAATTAAAGTAATTGTGGGACCCTGTCTGCAATTATTTTCTAAAGGGTCAAGTTGTAATTTTAAAAGGAAGGGCATGTCTGCAATTTGAGAAATTGGAGGTCCTTCTCTGCAATTTAGTAGTAAGGGTCAGTTTTGCAATTTCTGAACTAGGACCTATTCTGAAATTTTCCTAGGACCTATTCTGAGATTTTCGAAATATCAAGGGCCTGCATGAAATTTGTGAAATTGAGAGGTCTTGAGTTTAATTTGAAAATGGGCCAAAATGTAAATTTCAAAAGGGGATTTGAATTTAGATTTTAAAATGTTTTTAAATTTTATTTTATATGGATTTTGCCTATTTTGACTAGACTTCTAATTTTGACCCAAATTAAAATTTTATTTAAAATTGACGACATTTTATATTTTCGTTAAAATTGGATTTTGACTTAAATATTAAACTTTGACCCTAAATTGAATTTTATTTTATTTAGGAGTTTTATCCTAAATTAAAATCTTAATTCAATTTAAGTTAGAATTGGACTCTAATTTAGTGTTTGATTTTAATTAAATTATTCGCCCAAAGATATTTTAGAAATTAGAATTGGATTCTAATTTGACGTTTAATTAAAATTTGTTTTTAATTAAATTGCCTCGCCCTAAATTTCTTCTTGGAATTAGAGTTTGACTCTAATTTGCTATTTAATTAAAATTAGATTTTAATTAAATCAATTCACCGTATAATTTATTCCAATTAGAATTAGACTCTAATTTGATGCTTAATTAAAATTTGATTTTGATTAAACATGTTCGCCCTGAAATTTTAGATTTAGAGTTAGATTCTAGTTTTGTCATTTAATTAAAATTTGATTTTAATTAAATTCAATCGCCTTACATTTTGAAATTAGAGTTTGACTCTAATTTGATATTTAATTAAGATTTGATTTTAATTAAATAATCCAGCCATATAATTGTTGAATTAGAGTTGGACTCTAATTTATTATTTAATTAAATTTTGACTTTAATTAAATAATTGATTAATATGATTAATTAATTATTTAATTAATCTGATCCATTTGTCTAAAAGAGTTTAGACGACTTAATTGCTAGAAATTTGAAACTTATTTGCATATAATATTAGATATTATATAGGTATACATTTATGTGATGAATGTATTATTAGTGGACGATTATGGACTCGACCATATGGATGTGTTGAATGGTTAATTTTTAATTTTGTCGTTTTATGGGCCTGCGAGCCCGTTATTATTGTTATTATTTTGGACCTGCGAGTCCATTATTATTATTGTTACTATGGACCTGCGAGTCCAATTTCATTTAGGCCTGCGTGCCAACTAGTATAGGATACATGTTGGAATTGGACTAATTGAAGAGATAAGAAGAGGTGGAGACCATGGAGATGGTGCATTGACACTGCTCAATGCTATACTCCCTAAAAATTGACCAACTAGTCTTCCTTATGGCTCGGGAAGACTAGATAGTAAAAGTCCATTATCGTCTACAGTATTATATTATGTTATATATATTTATTTGCATAGTAAATGTATAATAATAATATATATATGATTGTATTGTTGTTGATGAGACTCATGAATGCAAAATCCCTCCATAAAATATTAAGTCACATTTGTAATCGCCTTCCATCATTATAGTGAAAAATCAGAGTCCCAAATCGTCTCAGCTTGTTGAGTACACTCAAGGCTGGTCCATTAGGGATATGTTTGACACTATGAAATATTTGATATTTCTGAATGATGGGTTTGACTTAACTAAAATTTATCTTTTGTTGAGTACACTCAAGGAGATAAATTTTAGAGGCATGTTAAGCTAACACATAAGATGTGTGAAAACAAAGAGTTGTCAGCTTAATGATCTGGGAGTTATATGGAGATATAATTGATGGGAGTTGTATAGAAATACAATTGATAATAGTATCTACCCAAGTATTATATTAGGGCTTGTTGAGGACACTCAAGATCTTAATATAATAGATGAGATCCCAGCCCACTGGAAGTCAAGCATGGACTCCATAAATTTATGTGAGAGGATCATAAATTTTATTTAAACAGTGGGAGCATAATTAATTTAATAAAAGACCATATTAAATTAATTGATGCATTTTATATATTATTCTTTCCTTTTTGTCATTTATATTTATTGAATCTGAGTAAATCATATGTTTTGAATGGCATACTAGATGCAAACAACCAAACTATATTTTCTTAATTGACACTGCAATTTGAGAATTGTTCTTATACATGAGAAAATTGGTCACGTCCTTGAGTAGCCCTTTCCAGAGATACCTGGTGATGACTCGATTAAAGAAGAGGTGGCTACTATAGTAAACGCAGTGATTATAATAGTACTGCAACGTATGTGATACTTGCAACTATGTCACTGAGTTACAAATGCGACTTGAGAGTATAGATGTTGACACATAATCCTTCATTACAAAGGGTTGTATGATAATAATCGTGTGTGGAAGGATATGAGACTTCCAAACAACTATACGGGTGCAAAATAACAGAGTAATCTTCAATCGATACTTAGACACTGAAGATGATTGACGTTGAGAAATGTCTCAATTGAGTTCAATTACAAACCATGAACTAAGTAGTGACTTGGTTCTGCAATCTCTGTCAGAGAAAGCTATTCATAACTAATTATGAATTTAACGTGAATAAGTTTGAATGCACAATTATTGAGTTGTTTAATATGCTTAAGACTGTTAAGCCCAACATCGAAGTTAGTAGTGGGCAAGTCATTGATTCCTCTAAAAATATTAAGAGGAAGGGGTTTTGTGAAAGCGTCCAATATGGTCAAGACCGTGTAAGCAAAGGACAATACCAAATATAACGACCCTTGGTTTCATTATAGAATGAAAGGTCATTGGAAGGAATATTGTATGACTTACGTCTACTTCACGAGTTTCTTAGGTATATGATACCAGGTGTAAATATCGTATTTATACAAATATGGAGAAACTAAAAAGAAGTAGACTACTGCGAAAGGGAGAAGTTGACATACACGTTGGAGATGAGCAAAGGTTGCTACATTGCCTGTATGAATATACTTCTTACCATTGCCTTTTGATTTAGTATTGAAATTAGAGAAATGTCGTTTTATGCCAACTATAGCTGGAACATTAAAATGAATTTCATGTTCGGACATGAACTATTTTAATGTTAAGAACAATTGTTGTTCTTGTTTATCTTGTTAAAGATTCTAATGGCTATGGTAAATTATAAAACGACATTTATATTCTTTAATACTAAAGATTCTATAATAAGTATAGAAATTATAAGGCATAAATACTATAATCTAATTATTACCAAAATTTGGTATAACAGACTTTGTCATTTAGATGAAATATAATTCCAAAGTTACATAAAGATGTATACTTGGGATTAATTCATTTTGACAAGTACAAATTATGCATGTCTGACACAATAACCAAATCTTCTTTTGCTTGAAAAGAAGAAAGGTCAGCATAATTACTGGTCTGATGCATAGTGATGCATATGGATTCATGTCAATCAATGTGAGGTAATGTTTCTCTTATTTCATCAATGATCAAGTATACTTGATGAAAACTCAAACATGAAACTCTTGAAAAGTTCAAAAGATTCACACTAGAATTAGAGAAACAAAGAGGTAAAGATACCTTCACATTAAGATTCGATCAAGTGAGAGTATCTTAAAGATAAAATTTAGATTATTTAAGAGAGAATGAGATTCTCGTGCAGTGGACTCCTTCATATACACTGCAGCAAGGTAGTGTATCTAAAAGGAGGAATCGTTAATTATTATATATAATGCGATTAATAACAAGCCATGAAAATTTCTCAAAATTGTTTTGAGGTCACGCATTGATTGCAGTGTGCAACACACTAAACCATGTCCCATCTAAATTGGTTAATAGAACTCTATACGAGTTATGGAAAGGCAATAGTCCCAATTTATCTTATATGAAAGCTTGGGGGCCATAACGCTTATTTGAAGCGCCTTGAATCAGATATGTTTGACACTAAATCTGATAAATACGTATTTATGGGGATATTCAAATGAGACATTTGAATATAAATTCTATTATCATGAAAAAAAGTCTTCGTCTCACAACATATCATCTTCTTAGAGAAAATGTTTACTTTTGGAGAAGACAGTGGGAGTAAAATAGAATTTGAAAAAGTTCAAAAGTCCACAGATATAGTTAACAAATTAGATAAATCCGAGTTCGATCTCATATCTGATATGGGACATACTTTGGATCAGGAAGTAAAGATTCCTGAGGACATGACAGCTCTATGTGAATCTAGTAGGGTCATTCGACCTTCAAAAAGGTGCGAATCCATGATCATTAATCAGTGATTCAAAATAATGAACCTGCTAGTTGCAACAAAATAAAGTCAAGTGTTGACTTAAAAGAGACAGCAAGAGGCCATGAAACTCGAGATGAAACTCGACGCAAGTGAACAAGGTTTGGACCTTGGTCAAGCTTCCTAATGGAATAAAACCCATAAGCTTTTGTAAATAATTTACAAAAGAAAAGGTCGATATGGATATATACAAAGCAATGCTAGAAGTAAAGGTTAAATGTTGACCTTGGTGAAATATTTCTCCTGTAGCCTTGCTTAAGTCCACTCGGGTTTTGTTTGCAACAGTTGCATATCGTTACTATAGGTTAAGAGAAGTCTCTTGGAGCTGAAATCTTAGATTTGATGAAAAGTCAAAGTGTTTGATTTTATCAAATTTGAAA
>NW_019244531.1:0-1545 GCF_002742605.1 Olea europaea var. sylvestris | reverse complement strand
ATCATTTTCCTCACGTCGTATGAGTGATTTCAGCCATTTGTGGAAGAATAAGCACTTCCTTACTTGGAATGCTTGGATTGTCGCCGATCGAAGAACTGAGTGTGACTTTTCCATACGGTGTCCGTTTTGGGCCCATAAGTACTTTTGGAAAATGTAGCGATCATTTTGGATTGAACCCACTCTATTCCTCGCATCGTACGAGTGATTTCGACCATTTGTGAACAAGCACTTGCTTATTTGGAATGCTTGGATTGTTGGTGATCGAAGAACTGAGTGTGACTTTTGCATACGGTGTCCGTTTTGGGCCCATAAGTACCTTTCGAAAATGTAGCGATCCTTTTAGATACATCTACCCTTTTCTTCATGTCGTATGAGGGATTTCGGCCATTTGTGGAAGAACAAGCACCTGCCTATTTGGAATTCTTGGATTGTCGGCAATCGAAGAACAGAGTGTGACTTTTGCATACGGTGTCCGTTTGGGGCCCATAAGTAATTTTCAAAAATGTAGCGATTCGTTTGGATTGAACCCTCCCTTTTCCTCGCATCGTATGAGTGATTTTGACCATTTGTGAAAGAACAAGCACTTGCTTATTTGGAATGCTTGGATTGTTGTCGATCGAAGAACTGAGTGTGACTTTTGTATACGGTGTCCGTTTTGGGCCCATAAGTACTTTTTGAAAATGTAGCGATCCTTTTGGATAAACCCACCCTTTTCCTCATGTCTTATGAGGGATTTCGACCATTTGTGGAAGTACAAGTACCTGCTAATTTGGAATGCTTGGATTGTTGGCGATCGAAGAACTAAGTGTGACTTTTACATACGGTATCCGTTTTATGCCGATAAATACTTTTCAGAAATATGGCAACCCTTTTGAATTGAACTCACAGCCACACCATGACGTATGACCGATTTTGGCCAATTGTGGAAGAACAAGTACTTGCTTATTTGGAATGCTTTGATTGTCGGCGATCGAAGAGCTGAGTGTGACTTTTGGATACGGTGTCCGTTTTGGGACCATAAGTACTTTTCGGAAATGTAGCAATCTGTTTGGATTGAACCCACCCTTTTCCTCATGACGTATGAGAGATTTCGGCCATTTGTGGAAGAACCAGCACTTGCTTATTTGGAACGCTTGGATTGTCGGCGATCGAAGAACTGAGTGTGACTTTTGCACACGGTGTCTGCTTTGGGCCCATAAGTACATTTCGGAAATGTAACGATCCTTTTTGATTGAACCCACACTTTTCCTCACATCGTATGAGGGATTTCAAACATTTTTGGAACAACAAGCTCTTGCTTATTTGGAATGCTTGTGTTGTCGACGATCGAAGAACTGAGTGTGACTTTTGCATACGGTGTCCGTTTTTGGCCCATAAGTACTTTTCGAAAATGTAACGACCCTTTTCAATTGAACTCACAGTTTCGTCATGACGTATGATGGATATTGGCCATTTGTAGAACAACAAGCACTTGCTTATTTAGAACCCTTGGATTGTCGGCGATTGAAGAACTGAGTGTGACTTTTGCATACGATTTCCGTTTTC
>NW_019244530.1:0-1545 GCF_002742605.1 Olea europaea var. sylvestris | reverse complement strand
GGAGAGAGAGAGAAATTAGATAGAGGTATGGGTGGGAGGGAGCCAGAAAGAGAGAGAAAGAAAGAGAGAGAGAGAATAGGGAGGGAGAAGAGAGAAGGAGATTGAAGAGAGATAAAAATTAGATAGAGGTAAATACGAGTAGGAGAGAGAGAAAATATGGTGGGAGGAGAGGGAAGGAAATTGGAGAGAGAAAGAGATTGGAGAGAGAATATTTAATATTTAAAATGTGAAATATCTGACTTTTGAAATGTAGAATTAGTCATCTAATTTTAGAACACTAGATTTTAACTCTAGAGATCTATGTGATTTCCACTAAATAAGCATACGAATTTCAAGATGGGTCTACTCAAACGAGTTACTATCTTGCGGGGACATGTTAAGGGATGAAATTTCACATTAATAAAAGATGAAAACATAGCATAAAACTTATAAAGGATTGTGCTACTCCTCTTAATAAGGTTGATATTTTAATATGGAACCCCAAGTCTTAACATAGTATCAAAACCTATTAAACTCCAATGAGCGATTGATTCAGTTAAGATTCAAAAAAATGAATACACGAATTTCAAGATTGGTCTGCTCAAACAAGCCACCATCTTGTCATGGCATATTAAGGGATATAATCCAATATCGAATAAAGATGAAAATATAGACCAACTTATAAGGTCTTGGACTACTCAACTTAACAATGTTGACCTTTTAAGAAGGAACCCCAAGTCTTAACAGCAACAACTCTATGTTTACTTCATGATTAGTTTCTTTTTTAGTTTTTATAGAAGGAAATAGCCAAAATCTGTTAGAAGGGAAAAGAGAATTCGCAATTGCCCCACTTAGATATCCATTATCTAGAAACTAAAAGAAGTAAATGAGTGATCTGATTTGAATGATGGGCTTATGAAATTCAAATGCATCATCCATTACAGATGAGATCATTTTGATATATTTTTTACCTCCAAATTAGCTCATATTTCCAGTTCCCCAGTAAGACTGATAAAGTAGTACTTGATAGTATCAAGTCAATGTACCTAATGGAGCAAAATTATATCAGCATTTGATTCAGTTGATCAGTTTGAAAACGTACTGATATCCAAGTTTTTTTTTTGTTTCCCTGGTCTTATTTTTATCTTATATGAATGTTTTAAGTTTTTTACTTCGCAGTTGATTTATTTTCTTGATGTAGCCTATTGTAGCCGTGCCATCATTTATATGCGCTGATGCATTCGACAAATTCTTGCCATGCACTATGGGATTTGTTGATGGGTGCATGATTTGGATGATAAAGTTCAATGGACTCATAGCATCAAAATTAGGAAACGATGAAGGGGAACTTGTCCATTAAACAATTTACGATTTTTTTTTAAAACACTAGGAAATGGAGATAATAGAGTTAGATGAGTTGGATTTGATCAGATTGATCATATGAACTTCATCGTGATTTTGTATCTTTGACCACTGAAAGTTCTGTATCAGTTTAGCATGCAAAAACACCACTGTAAGAACACAACAAGGTTTGTGGAATTTCTTCTTCTTCTTCTTCTTCTTCTT
>NW_019244529.1:0-1545 GCF_002742605.1 Olea europaea var. sylvestris | reverse complement strand
CCCTGATACAGGTTCTGCAATATTTGATGGATTTTCCTATATTAGTGACTGGGAATGAACTGTTTTCTCATGATTGCCTTCAACTCATCCGAAGTATTAATTGGTCTCTCCCGATTCCTACGCCGTGAAGTAACCACTTGATCCTACCTAATTATTGTGTAATCAATGAACTCGAGAATTTCTATCTTCACCTTCTTCTCCTTCGAGTAGTTATGACATTCAAAGATCAATTCAACCTTTCTCTCCCATTCTAAATATGCCTCTGGGTCACTTTTCTTTTTAAATTGTAGAATCGCCATTTTGATGTTTCTTATGTTTCTATCTATCTCATCTCCATGATTCTTCTTACCCTATCTCTCGAAGCTATCACCTCTATTCCTCATCCGTCCTACATCAACTCCATTAAACTTATCCTCTTCCACATCATTACAATATTCACATTCTTCACGCCTCTCTCTCCTAAGTTCCCGTCTACCCAATCCTCCAGCATTAGACATTTCGAGCCCCTGCCCCTACTAAGATTAGCCAGCGATGTATCTAACCTTGTTATCCAAGCTCCCTACTTACCCATTCAAGCTTTCTGTCTATCTATCCTATCTGTCACATCCCCAAGTGTTATTTCAAACCGCAATATCAAGTCGTTCGATGCGTTATTATGATTGCTGTTTCGGCTGGAATTGGAATCTTCTATTTTAGACATTGTAAACCTATATTTTTTTGCCTAACCGATATTCACTCGAAAACACACAATATGATTTTTACTCTCTATTAATCTCACCACTCTGCCTTTTACTACTCAATGCTTTCTCCAAGTGCTTCAAAGAACAAGGTGAATTTAAAGAAACTCAAACCCGTGAATTTTCAACCAGATGTGAACAAAGAATATGACTCAAGAAAAGGAATTCGACGATGGAAACTCAAGTAGAAGACTATTGAAATTCAGGAATTAATTGACACAAAATTTATAATCATGGAAAAAGAAAAAAGAGACTTGAAAGTTAAAATAAACTTTGTTGGTAGTAAATTGAACACTAACAAAATAATAATAATTTTTTTGGGCTCTTTTCCTGTGTTTCTTACTTTTTTTATTTTTAAAATTTTTTTGCCTTTTTTGATTCTTTTCTTTTTTTTTCTTTTTATGAAAAACAAATGATCAAACTACCAACAAACCAATAAAGAAGTTTTAGATGCTAGAATAGTCCCAAAATAGCCTTTGAACAATTTGATGATAATTTAATCGGATCAAAAGACTCAAATAACAAAGAACAAAGATCATGACAAAGGATGAAAAAACACGAATTAAAAACTCAAACTTTAACGAGACACAAAGAACACGAAGAAATATAAGATAAAATGCTGAAACAAAGAGCAAATACTCAACAAGGAAAAGTAAAAAAGATATAACATGTTAATTTGGAGCCTATACTCTGATACCAACTAATTCGAGCCCACGTAGCAACATAGGAGATTGATAGGAAACCCAAAAAAGCCAATTAACTGGTTTGTGAGTTTGAATCCAAGAAAAGTGAACAAAAGAACCCATTA
>NW_019244528.1:0-1545 GCF_002742605.1 Olea europaea var. sylvestris | reverse complement strand
CCGTTTTGGATTGAACTCACTACTTCGTCGTGATGTATGAGGGATTTCGGTCATTCTTCGATAGAATTTGCACTTGCATAATTAGAGCGCTTGGATTGTCGGCGTTTGAAGAATTGAGCGTAACTTTTGCTCACGGGGTCCCTTTTCGGCCCATAAGTACTTTTTGGAAATGTAACGACCATTTTGGATTGAACTCACAACTTCGTCGTGACGTATGAGGGATTTCGATCATTTTTCGATAGAATTATCACTTGCATAATTGGAGCGCTTGGATTGTCGGCGTTCGAAGAATTGAGCGTAACTATTGAAAACTGCGTCCGTTTTGGGCACATAAGCACTTTTAAGATATGCAGCGACCGTTTCAGATTGAACTCACGACTTCATCGTGACGTACGAGGGACTTCGGCCATTTTTCAAAAGAATGAGCACTTGCATATTTGGAGCGCTTGGATTGTCGGCGTTCGACGAATTGCGCGTAACTTATGCACACGGTGTCCGTTTTGGGCCCATAATTACTTTTTGGAAATGTAGCGATCGTTTTGGATTGAACTCAGGACATCATCATGATGTACAAGGGTTTTCGGCCATTTTTCGAAAGAATGAGCAGTTGCATATTTGAAACGCTTGGAGAGTCGGCGTATGAAGAATTGAGCGTAACTTTTGCTCACGGTGTCCGTTTTCGGCCCATAAGTACTTTTTGGAAATGTGACGACCGTTTTGGAATGAACTCACAACTTCATCGTGACGTATGAGGGATTTCAGTCATTTTTCGATAGAATTAGCACTTGCATAATTGGAGCGCTTGGATTGTCGGCGTTCGAAGAATTGAGCGTAACTTTTGCTCACGGGGTCCATTTTCAGCCCATAAGTACTTTTTGGTAATGTAGCGACCGTTTTGGATTGAACTCACAACTTCGTCGTGACGTACGATGGACTTCGGCCATTTTTCAAAAGAATGAGCACTTGCATATTTGGAGCGCTTGGATTGTCGGCGTTCGAAGAATTGCGCGTAACTTATGCACACGATGTCCGTTTTGGGCCCATAACTACTCTTTGGAAATGTAGCGATCGTTTTGGATTGAACTCTGGACATCATCATGATGTACAAGGTTTTTCGGCCATTTTCGAAAGAATGAGCACTTGCATATTTGGAACGCTTGGAGAGTCCGCGTACGAAGAATTGAGCGTAACTTTTGCTCACGATGTCCGTTTTTGGCCCATAAGTACTTTTTGGAAATGTAGCGACCGTTTTGGATTGAACTCACTACTTCGTCGTGACGTATGAGGGATTTCGGCCATTTTTAGAAAGAATTAGCAATTGCATAATTGGAGCGCTTGGATTGTCGACGTTCGAAGAATTGAGCGTAACTTTTGCTCACGGGGTCCGTTTTCGGACCATAATTACTTTTTGGAAATAAAGCGACAGTTTTGGATTGAACTCACAACTTCATCGTGACGTATTAGGGATTTCGGTCATTTTTCGATAGAATTAGCACTTGCATAATTGGAGCGCTTGGATTGTCGGCGTTCGAAGAATTGAGCGTA
>NW_019244527.1:0-1545 GCF_002742605.1 Olea europaea var. sylvestris | reverse complement strand
TTTTGTAGATTTCTTTTTAATAGTTAAGTGCTCCATTTTCCTCGCCCCTCTCATTTCTATTCAATGTGGGGAAAAAGAATGCACGAAAAAGTTGAGCTATTTGCGTGGATGATATATCAAAGAATTTGTCCAAAACGGAGCATACTAATTGTAAAAAGTTAAACTTGTAGCAAAAATGTAAAGATCTTCGATCAATGTTATGTGACATAACAAGTAAAATGGTAAAGATGTATCCTTAATTATTCCACGCTGGATTCAAGTTTAACACCCCATTACGAATTATGTTATAATATCTCTGTAACTGTGGTTAATTATTTTTAAGAGAAAAAAAAAAGAAAGAAAAAACTTATTGTTAAGAGAAATTTGATTAGTAAATTCTTGAATCTCAAGGAAGCATCTAGAATAAAAAAGAAATTATACTTGAGAATGAGAAATACACCAACTTTTCTTGTTAAGCAAGTCATGCATTACGTCCGAATAAAGTTCACCAAATGTCTATATATATCTCCCATTCATGGTGTTTCTTTATTCATTTATTTATTGATATATACGTTCTATCATATAAAATCAGAAAATTCATATAATTTTTGGATCAAAAAAGCTAGTTTGGTTATTCAGCCATGTTGAGTCCTAATGCTGATATTGCTCAAGTTTACGTATTGAGGAAACTTCATAAAGAGAAGAAGATAAAGAGACTCGAAACTCAAGAAAAAGCATCACCAAAAAGTGATTCTGGTGTTGGATCTTGTGTCGTGTTCGACAAAGTTCGGCCAATTTCTATGCCTGAGTTAGATTCTTAACTCGACCGAGATAAGCTTTATCAAAATCACACGAGAGAGAGAGTTTTATCAAAAGAATGTAAGAAATTATTATGTCTTCTCTGGTTCTTCCATTTGATGGAAGTTGCGAGTAGATTTTCATGTATGGTTTTCTGCAAATGATAATTTCATTTGCAGTATTTAGAACGACTTGAAATTGAATTGATTAATAATTATAACTTCAATTACGTGTCTAATCGAGTGGTTGTGATTCATAAAGCCGAGATAGTTATTGAAACAATGCAAAAGAATAAAATCAATATTTATTGATATTGAGTAACAATTTAAAATTAAGCCCCTATATGGTAGAGCTTTTTATCCAATTTGTAGCTTTTTTTTACCTTTATATTTATATAGATGGTGTTTGGGAGCCATTTTTATGTAAAAATGCATTTTGGAATACTAAATTGATGAGAAATGTGTGGTTGAAAAATAAGAAAAAAAATTTTATTTACGTGTAATATTATTTTAAAGAAGAATGTGTGATTGAAAAGAAGAGAGAGAAAAATGTATTTTGAAAAAAAAATGGGTACCAAACGGGATCATAGTATATTTCAATCTCATACTAGCTGTAGTTATTAACTCGATAAAGTAGGATGGCGTATGTGCCCCTTCCATATTTTAATTCATTCTTCTTAAAAGACGGACATTTTTGATAATTTATTTCTAAGACAGACAATAATTATAGCAATAATGAGATGATATGAACTCGTCAACGATAAAAAAA
>NW_019244526.1:0-1545 GCF_002742605.1 Olea europaea var. sylvestris | reverse complement strand
TAAACTTTGTGCTGGTCTTTTGTATTTTATTCCACTTGCCTGCATGTTATACTTCGCGAGTTGTTGGCTGGGTTTGTAGATTGCAATTTGAGGTGCAACAATAGTCCCTCCAAGTCCCATTTTATTATTTATATTAAATTTAGGACTTTCATTGTATTATGTTATGCTCTGCGAATCTCTTTGAAGTCTTTTTCTTGAACTTGCTTGTTTCGGTTTATTCGAGAAGATACAAGGAAGTAATATCGCCTATTATCATTTTTCATGCGATAATGGATTTTTATTTTCGTTTTTTTCAAGCTAGTGGCCCATAACTTTCCTAGTGCACGGGGAGTACGTGTGATTTCAGCCAGTTGCATCGGGATCTAATCAGCTGCTTGTTTATTTTTCAACGTTTATGATTATTAGCTGGTCAATTCTTTTTTGTTATGGAGATTCGTAGGACTACAGAGAAAATTTTTGTTGGAGTCATTCCGTTCAATGTACCGTCCCATGCCATTGGGAAATACAACGAACCCTCAAAAGGGATCTTATTCCTTTTCTCCTCTCTTTTCTAGGACCTACCCAGAACTGGTAATCATCCCTACCCAAGTTTATAATTGGAAATGGAGTATTTTGTTCGTTTCGAGGTAACTGGGGATTTTACCCAAATGATCCCAACCCTTCGGTTGTTACGCCTTGAACATATGGTAAGTGCTATGAATGTTAATTCATTACTTGTCTTTTTATTTAGATTTTTATGTTCTAATTGGGGTGATTTAGTATAGGCGAGCCACCGTTTTTAGTTCTCAATCGCGCTCTTAGCAAACTTTGTGCCCTAGTAGCTCATATCCTCCGTTTTGCCTTCCAAAGTTCGCGAAGCTGAGAGGTTGCTTCATTTCTAACTTACAACCTTGTTGTTCAAACTACTATGGGTAGTCCATCCATTGATTTATTTGTCTCTAATTCTAGGCTTTTTAATTGATTACTATTATTATTTTTTAATGTCTTTTTCCTTTTCTTTTTTTTTTTTTACAGTGTGGATTGATTTTGATACAAACCCTTCTAAGTGTCAAAAGTATTTCTTTGCATAGGAATATAGGGTCGTTGTCTTTAAAACTTACATCTTCTGCCTCGTCGATCCGTAATAGAGGACTTAAAGGAAAATGGAAAGAGTCAAGTGGATTCGAGTGAAGCTTCGTCCCAAGAATATTTTCCTCTGTTGATTTTAGTCCTCTCTTAGTCCTCCGTAATGACGAGTTATATTCAAGGATTTAATCCTCCTTTTGTCGCCCGAATTGTTGGTTCATGTTACCCGTATTTTAATCAATCCAGGAAGAAATTGGCTAAGGACCTTACTCTCGCGCAAAGGAGAGAACTGACTGATACTCATCCATCGCGAGCTACAATATTACTCCATAGCCAACAAGCGGAGAATGAGCTTTCCTTAACCGAGTCAACTGTTTGAATAGGAAGGTCCAAATCTTGGAAGAAGAATGTATCATACTCTAGACAAAGCTTGATGTTGAAGTACTGAGTAATATGCTAAAATAGAAGCTATTGTTTTAG
>NW_019244525.1:0-1545 GCF_002742605.1 Olea europaea var. sylvestris | reverse complement strand
TTGTATACTCCATACCCAATGTAACGATCTTAAGCCGTTTGATTAAAAAATAGAACGTGCCTTTAGACAAAGATGTAAGGAACACAAACAAAAATCAGTAACATCATATGGCTAACAATCAAAACAACCCTATTCCAATACGACCAATTGGACAAGTGACCATGGGAGATTAGTAGCAAGAGCGAGGGAAAATAAATGGAGGAGATTTGCCAGTGTCAATGTTCATGATGCCTATAGTAGCACCCGTGCACTTTAGTATAGTGTATCTAGATTTTGGAATAAACAGTTTCTAGATAACGGCATATTAGATCAATTTGTTGAGCAATACTCTCCAATTCTATAGGCTACCTTATGAGAATCTGGACACAGATATTTTCAGATTTTTTAGAAATTGTTAGAATTGTCATGCACCAGGGTAAGTTGCGTTTATTTCCATATACACTGAGAGATGCTATATTGGAATGGCTAGATGTCGAACTTGATGGAAGCATTATCAAATGGGAGAAGCTGATCAGGAAATTCTGCAACAAAATCTTTTCACCGGCTAAGGATAGCAAAAATCAGATTGAAAATTCAAACATTCCAACAGGGAGATGGTAAAACTATCATGAGATATGGAACAGATTTAAGGAGCTTACGAGAAAGTGTCCAAATAATTGAATACTACTGGAAATCAAGTGCAATATTTTTATACAGCATCCCTGTCAAAATTGCAAGTGAATTCCTATACAAGTAGATTAATCATCGAAAAATCAGTGCCATGGATTTGTTTAAGTTGATTGCCATGACTTATTCAATATTCTTATAGGAAAGAGTGGTACCACTGAAAGTAACTGGAATTTATGAAGTATATAGCACAACATATACCAATGCCCAAAATAGCAGCATTGACAAAATAAGAGAGTTGTTGGTGAAATGACAAATACAAGGAGCACATGCTGTGATGGCTGGTCCATTATGCAAAAACTATGGGGGTAACCATCTGACAGAAAGCTACACTGCTATAGGCTTTCCAAAGGAACAAGTCAACTTCATTTAAAATGGCTCTCAAAATTTTAATCCATTTGCACAAAAATATAACCCAGGATGGAGACAACACCCAAACTTCAGATGGTCAGACAATCAGTAGAGAAACAGTATAAATAATGGCCAGTAAGAGAAAAAATAGAGTCTAGGAGAGATATTCAATCAGTATATAAAGAAAGGAGACAAGGTGTTTCAGCAAATTGACACAAACTTTCAGAATCAGCAAGCATCCATCCTTAAATTAGATATTTAAATTTGTTAGATAGCTCAACAATTTGTAGAACGCTCATAAAGGACATTGTCAGGCAATACAATGGTTAATCCAAAGGATCATATGCGAGCTATTACAACTAGAAATGGAGTACGACTTTTAGAGATATATATGAAGAGACCAGATAGAAAAGATAAGAGGTATTAGCGGAAGAGGCTGATAAAGAAGAGGAATAAGTGTGTCACCAATTTCCTTTCCTCAATGGTTACAGAGAAAGAAGTTAGACAAGCAGTTTGTCAAGTTTTGGA
>NW_019244524.1:0-1545 GCF_002742605.1 Olea europaea var. sylvestris | reverse complement strand
AATTCTCAATTATGTAGCTAATTTCGCTATTGCATTCTTGATAATCGATAATTCTATTATAATTAATTTTCTTTTTAAGACAAATTAACTCTATTTTAATTATGACTCGAATATATTCCTAGTCCGAATTCAAATGGATAGAACACATTCAATTTCACAATTATCTGAGATATTGCACATGTGATAAATATTATTCATAACATTTATTGCACAAGTTTTAATCAAGCAGTGTTTTAGACATTTTTGAGCCTCGCAGGACTATAACAAGCAACCATATATTCAATTGGAAGATCAGGCTATCAAATAATAAAATTTAGCATGCAAGATTAATCAAGAATTGCAAGAATTCAATTAAGCTACGTGTCTTGAATAAAAAATAAATAATGAATGGTTTCATCTTCATCCAATATCTAAAAAGAATTAGCCCAACATAATGTTGGAATTAAAAAAATAATGGATAAAAGGAATCACCAAAAATTGACAAAACGTGGTTAATTTGCCAATTTCATGTTGTGCCATCTTATTCCCATTTTTCCTTTATTCAGTCGGCTTCTGTGTGTGTTTGGATTTATGTTTTGGGAAATTCTGCTTCTACAGCACACGAGCTTACATCCCCTCACAAGGGGATTGCACCTCTTGCTGTACAGTCCGTTATGTTTTTTTTTTTTTTTCGCCGGCAGCTGCCCTCCAATGTGTGTCTGAGCAATTCTACCCTTGTTGTCGTGTGCATAAATAATTAATTCCACAGCAAGCAACCCTTTTTTGTCGTTCCCAACCAGCCGCCAATGTGTGTTCCCTGTTTGTCTCTATCTCTTTTCTCTATATGACGTGTGTATATATCCAAAAATGATCTCCTAAGTATCGGTGCTTAGTTTATGTTAAGCACCGGTGACATGGCACGTCACGACATAAAAATTTAGTAATATAGCCTAAATAGGTGCACAAGTTGCACCAATCATTTACAAATTTACATTTTACATAATACATTTTGAATAATGACTAAATAAACATCATTTGTTGAGAAATTTACGAATGTGTCATTATAGTTAACAAACAAAAATATCCTTAACTAAATATCAAATCACACCCTATGAATTACATTAATTACTTTTTGCATACAATTTTTCAAAAAACAAATTATTTTACAATTTTTTTTATGTCAGATATATTTATTATCTTTTCCTCCTAAACTCTAACACCAAATCAACTAATATAAATTTCACTAATTTATTAAAATATTGAATATTTAGAAAATACTTCATTTGTCTAATAATATAAAACAAACGACAATTCTCAATTTTTATCTTTTAATTAGAAAAAATTTCGTGAATAAAAAATAAATAAATGAAAATGATTGTTTATATGAGTTGTTATTTTGTAGCTTAAAATTAATTTTTTATTCATTTTAAGTTGGATCATTTTACTTAAAAAATTGTTGAGAATGCATAGATAAATTTTTTCATATAGACTGCGGGTGAGAAAGCTTGACAGAATAAAAGAATCTATAAACATAACTAATAAAAATATATAATTTTGTGTAAAGAT
>NW_019244523.1:0-1545 GCF_002742605.1 Olea europaea var. sylvestris | reverse complement strand
GTTTGGAAGGCTTGGATAGTCGGCGTACGAAGAATTGAGCGTAACTTTTGCACACGATGTCCGTTTTGGGCCCATAAGTACTTATTGGAAATGTAGCGACCGTTTTGTATTGAACTCACTATTTTGTCGTGATGTATGAGGGATTTTGGCCATTTTTTGGAAAGAGTGAGCAGTTTTATGTTTGGAAGGCTTGGATAGTCGGCGTACGAAGAATTGAGCGTAACTTTTGCACACAGTGTCCGTTTTCGGTCCATAAGTACTTTTTGGAAATGTGGCGACCCTTTTGGATTGAACTCACAACTTCATCGTGACCTATAAGGGATTTCGGCCATTTTTCGAAAGAATGAGCAATTTTATGTTTGGAAGGCTTGGATAGTCGGCGTACGAAGAATTGAGCGTAACTTTTGCACACGGTGTCTATTTTGGGCCCATAAGTACTTTTTGGAACTGTAGCGACCGTTTTGGATTGAACTCAGCACTTCGTTGTGACGTATGATGGATGTTAGCCATTTTCTAAAAGAATGAGCACTTTTATACTTGGAGGGCTTGGATAGTCAGCGTACGAAAAATTGAGCGTACCTTTTGCACACGGTGTCCGTTTTGGGCCCATAAGTACTTTTTGGAAATGTAGCGACCCTTTTGGATTGAACTAACTACTTCATCGTGACGTATGAGGGATTTTGGCCATTTTTTGGAAAGAGTGAGCAGTTTTGTGTTTGGAAGGCATGGATAGTCGGCCTACGAAGAATTGAGCGTACCTTTTGCACAGGTTGTCCGTTTTGGGCCCATAAGTACGTTTTGGAAGTGTAATGACCCTTTTGGATTGAAATCACAACTTCGTCGTGACGTATAAGGGATTTCGGCCATTTTTCGAAAGAATGAGCAATTTTATGTTTGGAAGGCTTGGATAGTCGGCGTACGAAGAATTGAGCGTAACTTTTGCACACGGTGTCCATTTTGGGCCCATAAGTACCTTTTGGAAATGTAGCGAACGTTTTGGATTGAACTCACAACTTCATCGTGACGTATGATGGATGTCGGCCATTTTTCAAAAGAACGAGTACTTCTATCTCTGGAACGCTCGGATAGTCGGCGTACGAAGAATTGAGCGTAACTTTTGCACACGGTGTCCATTTTGGGCCCATAAGTACCTTTTGGAAATGTAGCGAACGTTTTGGATTGAACTCACAACTTCATCGTGACGTATGATGGATGTCGGCCATTTTTCAAAAGAACGAGTACTTCTATCTCTGGAACGCTCGGATAGTCGGCGTACGAAGAATTGAGCGTACCTTTTGCACATGGTGTCTATTTTGGGACCATAAGTACTTTTTGGAACTGTAGCGACCGTTTTGGAATGAACTCACCACTTCGTCGTGACGTATGATGGATGTCGGCCATTTTCTAAAAGAATGAGCACTTTTATACTTGGAGGGCTTAGATAGTCAGCGTACGAAAAATTGAGCGTACCTTTTGCACACGGTGTCCGTTTTGGGCCCGTAAGTAATTTTCGGAAATGTAGCGACCGTTTTGGATTGAACTCAC
>NW_019244522.1:0-1545 GCF_002742605.1 Olea europaea var. sylvestris | reverse complement strand
ACACAGTCGTGAAAAATGACAAAATTACACCCGGCGCGATTTTTGTTCCCAATAAACTTGTCAAATTTTAGCCCATTCCGACATAGTCGAGAAAAATGACGAAATTGCAGCCGTTGCGATTTTTATTTCCGATAAAACTGCCAAATTTCAGCAATTGCCCCGGCCCGATTTTTGTTTCCGATCAACCGGTAAAATTTTAGCCCATTCCTACACAGTCGGGAAAAATGACGAAATTGCCCCCTGCGCGATTTTTTGTTTCCTATCAACCAGTCAAAATTTAGCACATTCCTACACAGTCGTGAAAATGACGAAATTGCCCCCGGCGCGATTTTTTGTTTTCGATCAACCTGTCAAATTTTAGCCAATTCCGATACAGTCGCGAAAAATGACGAAATCGACCCCGGCGCGATTTTTTGTTTCCGATCAACCTGTCAAATTTTAGCCCATTCTGATACAGCCGCGAAAAATAACGAAATTGCCCTCGGCACGATTTTTGTTTCCGATCATCCTGTCAAATTTGAGCCCATTCCGACACAGTCGAGAAAAATGACGAAATTGCCCCCGGCGCGATTTTTATTTCACATCAAACTGCCAAATTTCAGTCAATTCCGGCACAGTCGAGAAAAATGACGAAATTGTCCCCAACGCGGTTTTTATTTCCGATCAACAAGTCAAATTTTAGTCAATTCCGACACAGTCGTGAAAAATGACAAAATTACACCCGGCGCGATTTTTGTTCCCGATAAACTTGTCAAATTTTAGCCCATTCCGACACAGTCGAGAAAAAATGACGAAATTGCAGCCGTTGCGATTTTTATTTCCGATAAAACTGCCAAATTTCAGCCAATTTCGACACAGTCGCGAAAAATGATGAAATTGCGCCGGCCCGATTTTTGTTTCCGATCAACCGGTAAAATTTTAGCCCATTCCTACACAGTCGGGAAAAATGACGAAATTGCCCTCGGCGCGATTTTTTTGTTTCCTATCAACCAGTCAAAATTTAGCACATTCCTACACAGTCGTGAAAATGACGAAATTGCCCCCGGCGCGATTTTTTGTTTTCGATCAACCTGTCAAATTTTAGCCAATTCCGATACAATCGCGAAAAATGACGAAATTGACCCCGGCGCGATTTTTTGTTTCCGATCAACATGTCAAATTTTAGCCCATTCTGATACAGTGACGAAAAATAACGAAATTGCCCTCGGCGCGATTTTTGTTTCCGATCATCCTGTCAAATTTGAGCCCATTCCGACAGAGTCGAGAAAAATGACGAAATTGCCCCCGGCGAGATTTTTATTTCAGATCAAACTGCCAAATTTCAGCCAATTCCGACACAGTGGAGAAAAATGATGAAATTTTCCCCGGCGCGGTTTTTGTTTCCGATCAACAAGTCAAATTTTAGTCAATTCCAACACAGTCGTGAAAAATGACGAAATTACACCGCGCGGTTTTTGTTCCTGATAAACCTGTCAAATTTGAGCCCATTCCGACACAGTCGAGAAAAATGACGAAATTGCCTCCGGCACGATTTCTATTTCCGAT
>NW_019244521.1:159919-165095 GCF_002742605.1 Olea europaea var. sylvestris | reverse complement strand
GAAAAGAACGAAGGATGGATCGTGTTGATTGTGTGAAAACTTTAAATTTCTTAACTAGTACTACTACCTTATGCTTTTATAAAGTAGTTAGAGAATGAAATTCGTCAATTTTCAATAAGTCGAAACTCTATCAATCTTTGTACATCTAAATATATCTCGTTCAATCCTTATTTAACATCTCACTAGCAAGATAAAAAGAGTTTTGACCAAACTATAATAGCAGAATGTAACTCTACCTTTACCAGCTGCTATATAAAAATATGAATGTCAAACAAGAAAAGATAAATAAAAATGAAGAAATATGTATTTGTTTTATTAGCATCTTTTAACAACCTACTTTGAAACTAATTTATTAATGATTTTCGTGGTAAATATGAATATAATTTAACAGTATTAGTTCTTGTTTGAAGTTATACATTAACTTATATTAAATATATTACTATAATGTTGATAGATAAGTCGTGGATTAAAATCAAACCAAACCACAAATTATGGTTTGGTTCGAAAAATAAAATGGTTTGGTTTGAAAAAACTTCAAACCGCATAAAATGGTTTGACTTGAAAATATAGAACAAACCGTCCAAACCAAACCGCGTTCACCTCTACTGGTCTTATTGAGATCTCATAAAAGCTCAATAGTATAAGGATCGGTACTCCTTGTTGTAAGTCATATTTAGGTCTCGTAAAGCTCAATATTGTATAAGGATATGTATTCCTTCTTTGTGAGTCACTGAAAGTGATGTAAAGGATTGGATTATACCACAAGTCAATTAATATAGTAAAAAAACCTTACTCGTGCTGGAGAGTTTGGTAACAGAGGACGTATACTATTGATTTGGATCGAACCTCCACAATTATATCATTTGCATCCTCTCTACCTTTTTACTTATGGTTAATTAGAAAAAAACGTACATACCTTTCAATATTATTGTGCAAAATGTTCTTACCTTTTATTTTTGGAATTTCCCCCCTATATTCACCTTTCATTATAGAAAAAATTCATTTTCTCAATAAAAATATGTAAAACGTTCAAGTATGACCTCCTATTTAAATAAAACAAAAAGAAAAGAAAAGAAAAATTAAAGAACAAATTGTAATTATACTCCCAAACATTTTAAAAAATTACAAACGAGTCCAAATAAATTATTAAAAGGGTAATTAGCANAAAGAACAAATTGTAATTATACTCCCAAACATTTTAAAAAATTACAAACGAGTCCAAATAAATTATTAAAAGGGTAATTAGCATAAAACGTCTATACCTTTTATATTTTTGGTATTTTCATCCTTATTTTCACATTATATTGCAAAAATATCACTTTCATTCATTTTCTCAATTAAAAGCTATAAAGTGATAAATATACCTTCATATTTAAATAAAAAATAAAGAAAACATTACAACCATACTCCCAAAATTTTCAAAAAAAGTAAAAATAAATTTGAAATAAATAATTAAAAAGAAAGTGATTTTTATTTCTTTTTTAAATTTATTTATTTAAAATTTATTTGTACTTTTTTGAAAAATTTGGGAGTATAGTTTCAATTTGTACTTTAATTTTCTTTTCTTTAATTTTGTTTTATTTAAATAGAAGGGTGTATTCGTCAAATTATATCTTTTAATTGAGAAAAATGGATGAAAATGATGATTTCTGCAGTAAAATGTGAAAATAAGGATGAAAATGTCAAAAAATGAATGGTAAAGACGTTTTGACAATAATATTGAAAAATAGGAACATTTGTGCTAATTGCCTTTTATAATTTATTTGAACTCGTTTGCAATTTTTTAAAAAGTTTGAGAGTATAATTGCAATTTGTTCTTTAATTTTTCTTTTCTTTTCGTTTTATTTAAATAGAAGGATATATTTTTTATTTTACATTTTTTATTGAGAAAATGATTTTTCAGCAATGAAAGGTGAAAATAGGGATGAAAATGTCAAAAAATGAAAGGTAAGGACGTTTTGCACAATAACATTGAAAGGTATAGAAGTTTTGTGCTAATTACCCTTTTACTTATCATTATCTTATTTTTGTTTGTTATTTGATCAATCTACTTGCTTTTATTTGCTTATGATTATTAATTGATCATCATATCTTTTGCTTCGTAGATTTAAGTTTATTTTTTGAAAAGTTTTAAACTCAATTCATCCCCTCTCTTGATTAGTTATTCTTGAACTTTTAATTGGTATCAGTGTTTCGTGCTCATTTATAAAGATGTCACAATCTTGAGTAACGGCAAACCACATTCTTCAAAACATTGAGGGGCATTCTATAAATCGTCCCCACCTTTTTTATGATATACAATATAATGATTGAAAGCTAAGATGATGATTTATGTTCAATTTATAGATTATAATGTTTGGAAAATCATTAAATTTGGTCCCTACTTGCCTAAAAAAGATTATTAAAGAGGTTGGTAAACCGGATCAAACAATTTCGAAATCTAGAGAGGAATATGATGAAGAAGATAAAAGAAAATTATGATTGAATGTTAGAGCCAAAAACATAATTTATTGTGCCTTAGATAAAAATGAATTCAATCGCATTAGCATATAGGATTCCATTTTTGATATATGGCATGCTTTAGAAGTCACACTCTTGGGCACTAGCAAATTAAAAGAAACCAAAATAAATAATTTGGTTAAGGAATTTGAAAATTTCTTTATGAAACAAAATGAACCTATTATTAGTATGATTACTCGTTTTACCAATATTGTTACTGGCCTTAAAGGATTTGATCGAAAATTTACTAACGGTGAATTTGTGAGTAAAATGCTTAGGCCTCTCTTAGATGATTGGAGCTCATTGAGAATGTTGATAAAAAAACACCAAAGATATCAACACATATCCATTAGAGGAACCCTATGGAACATTGATGACATATGAATTAAATTGCATCGAGACGAAAGAGAAAATAATGAAAAGTATAGAAGAATAAAAGAACCAAATTCCTTTAAATTGGGTAATGGATGAAGGCTCTTCAAGCAAAAATATGAATGGTGAAGAGCTTGATGACCTAGTTCTTCTTGTCAAAAATTGGAGGAATCTTCACAAGAATTGACTATTTCAAAAGAAAGAAGAAACAGATGAAGAGAAAAGTAATATAATTTTTGCTATGATTGTGACGAACCTAGTCACAAGAAATTTGAGTGTCCAAACAAGAAAAGATTTATGAAAAATAAAACCCTCCAAACAATATGGGATGAGAATGATGATGAAGATGAAAGTCAATAGAAAGTTGCCAACATGTGCTCCATGACCATTGAAAATGAGGTAAACGCAAATGACAATTCTTTACATGATGAATTATCTACACCATACGATGAACTTGAAGAACTTGAAAAACTTGCTCTCAAACACACTCCACTCTCAAAAAGGAAAATTCTTTATTGGAAAAAGAAGTAAAGAAACATTTGAAAATTCAAAATGATTTTGAAAAAGAAAAAGTCAATTACGATTCTTTAGTTAAGGAGAATTTCTCTTTACAAGAAAATATTTTAGATTTGACTCAAATTATTTACAAATTCACTCAAGGCAAGAAAAATTTTGATTTAATGCTTGGCAAACAAAAATGTGTTTTTGATAAAGGAGGAATTAGGTACAAACTATTTTTACAGCAAAAGTCTATTAAAAATTTCTTTACCAAGACCTCTACTTCCCATATTCCAAATGTTAGTTGTGAATTTTGCAATAAATATGGACATTTATCTTTCAGTTGTTCAATAAAAAAGAAGTTTCACTTCGAAAGCAAACAAAAGTAGATTCAAAAGTCTACAAATACTAACAACAAAGGATCCAAAATTGTATGCGTACCAAAGAATAAAAATTGAATTATTTTTGAAGATACCAAAAAAGATAGACAAATTATTCTTGGATAGTGAATACTCAAAACACATGATTGGATATCAAGCTTTGTTATTGAGCTTTAAAAAAAGGATACATGAAAACATTGGTAATCTTTCGTGTCTCTCTATTGAAAATATTTTATTAGTTGATAACTTCAAATATAACTTGTTTAGCATTAGTCAATTATGTGATAAATGTTATCATATAAATTTGATTCTTCTAAATACATTATTGAAGATGCTACATCAAAAGAGGTGATGTTTATGGGTAGTCAAAATAAAGATGCTTATATCATTAATATCAAATTTGAAAGTGTTGAAAAATATTTATCAAGTTTAAAAGAGGATATTTGGTTGTGGCATGGGAGATTAAGTCATGTTAGCATAGATTTTCTTTCAAAAAATTTCAAAAATTGTTTTATCAATGGTTTGCTAAATTTAAAATTTGAGAATGATAAAATTTGCGATGCTTGTCAATTTGGAAAACAAGTGAAAAGCTCTTTCATATTCTTCAAGTACAAGATCTTTATAACTTCTTCATATAAATCTTTTTGGACCATCTAAAATCGCAAGCTTAAGTGGTAAACATCATGCTTTCGTTATTGCTGATGACTTGTTTAAATATGCTTGAGTTATATTTTTGAATATGAAAGATAAAGCTTTGAATGCGTTTAAAACATTTTTAAAACGGTTAGAAAAGGGGTAATTTATTACTATAATTTAGAGTGATCGTGGTAAAGAATATTGACAATATTGCTTTTGATGATTTTTGCAAAACTTATGATTATGAGAATAATTTCTCGTCTCCTAGAATTCTTCAACAAAATGGTGTAGTAAAAGGAAGAATCACACATTGTAAAAAATGGCTTTGATTATGTTAAATGAAAATAATTTACCAAAATATTTTTGGGGTGATGTCGTTAACATCGATTACTATATTATAAACAGAGTCTTGGTTAATCGAAAAATAAAAAAAATCAAAACACCATATGAACTTTGAAAAATAGAGTTCTCTATATCGGTCATTTTAAGGTGTTTGGTTGTAAATGTTTTATCTTGAACACTAAAGAAAATTTAAGAAAATTTGATTCAAAGTTTGATTTGGAATCCTTCTTGGATATTCATCAACTAGCAAGGCTTATAGAGGTTTT
Source organism: Olea europaea var. sylvestris (assembly GCF_002742605.1). Classification (NCBI taxonomy): domain Eukaryota; kingdom Viridiplantae; phylum Streptophyta; class Magnoliopsida; order Lamiales; family Oleaceae; genus Olea; species Olea europaea. Next base: position 160,102 of record NW_019244521.1, on the reverse strand, counting down.
TTTTTCTTTCTTTCTTTTTTTTTTTTTTAACAAAAGAACTTTAGTCATTTAAAAATCCATAAAAGTAATATTTGATGTAACTAATACTCTTGATCAAGAGAAAGGTATTTCTAATTATTAGTCTGTTTGGTTCCTATTACATCTCATCAAATTAAATTAAAATTTTCTCTCTCCTATTTTTAA
>NW_019244521.1:146843-154207 GCF_002742605.1 Olea europaea var. sylvestris | reverse complement strand
AAACATTTTTTTTTTCAAAATGTATTTTTCTTTCTGTTCTTTTCAATCACATATTTTTTATTTCAATAATATTACACGTAAACCAATTTTTTTTATTTTTTAACCACACATTTCCCATTTCAAAATATATTTTTATATAAAAATGACTGCCAAATAAAAATCACCTGTAAATATCCGAATCACCTTATCCCCGCGCGGGACGCACATACAGTCATAAGCTGCAACTACATACATACACAACAAACAACAATATACACCGCAGAAAATCACAGAGCTTCATAACCCATTGCTTTGTCACAATTTTCAGAAACAGTTGAAATAAAGTAAAGAGGCAAAGCAGCACGATATTATCCCCCCATTTCTTGAATTTTTGCACTACTGATTTCGTATTGGGAGATGGCAATTGCACAACCATTTGAGTCAACTTCGGTGGTGCACCGCCGCCCCTCCTTGAGCACATCAGCACTTTCTTCCAACTTCATCCTCTCCCGCAGCAGCACTTGGCTCAGGGCTGATTTTGGAATCAATTCACTCAAGCTAAGCGCCGGTGGAGGAAGAAGAAGAGAAGGAACAAGAGGACTGAGGAGGTTGTGCGTTGGCCCCAGGGCGGCTTTGGGTGGAATATTAGGCGGGATATTTGGGAAGGACGGTGATACCGGTGAGTCCACCAGACAGATGTATAGTGGCAACGTGGCGCTCATCAATAAAATGGAGCCGGAGATTTCGACTCTTTCCGACTCTCAATTGAGGGAAAGGACCTCTGCCTTGCAAGAACGTGCTCGTAACGGTGATTCCCTGGACTCCCTTTTACCCGTAAGTCTAATCATCAGCCCCCCTTAGCCTTTTCTTGCCAATCAATGAATATGAGTGGTTGAATTTCTGTCTTAGATGTTTATTCATGTCTGAATTGATTTGGTATTGGGATATATATAGTAAATGCCTCTTTTTACCAATTTTTTGGGAAAATGTTTAAAGCGGAGTGGCTGTTGTTTAGCTCCAAATGAACTGATTTTCTTGCAGGAAGCCTTTGCTGTGGTGAGAGAGGCTTCTAGAAGGGTTCTAGGCCTTCGCCCTTTTGACGTTCAATTGATAGGTTGGTTTCTAACTCGAGATTATTAGTTTACCTGGAGTTAATAAAATGAGATCCAAAATGTACCTCCAATTTTGCACTCGTGTATACTTGATGGGAACTCATAATTTAGAACTTATTTAGCTTGATTTGTTGTATTTTCTTATCTTTTTATCCTTTCTCTTTACGTTAGTTAACTCATTTCTTATAAGAAATGGCTCTCTCTTTAGAAACATGTGAGATGATTAGTCAATTACGACCCTATTGATGTATCTGTACTCTGATCTTTGTAGCTTGAATGCTCTTTCTTCGACGATTTCATTAGCATAATAATTAAGAGTTTATACTAGATGCTTAGAGCTTATAATTTGTTCATACTTGTAAGTCAATCAAATCTACACTATCTCTAGATTCTTATAGAAATTTATGATATGCATCATAACTTTGGATTGACTACTAGGGCAGACCTTATGCAGTCACCTCTCCAAACTGCAATGGAGGTCGCCAACTTAGATCACAGGTTTTCTTGATAGCTATTGACCCCTGTCCACTTATATCTTTTGTATATAAATCTTCATTTATATTTAAATTTCTATGAACAAGAGTTTAATTGAAAGTCAAATATTAGGTTCATATTCTTAATTTTTCACCCTTGATGATGAAGCGTGGTTCAACAAATTAATGTCTGGAAAATTATAACAAATTTGTTCTCAGTTCTTTAGCATTCCTATGAAAATGAGTGCAAAGAAGTCATATTATAACTATAGTTTATACAGGTCAATTGTAGCTTCTTCATACACAGGTTTGCCTCGATGCTTCCATATCAGTCCTTATGCTTTTGGTTTTGTCAAGGAGATAGGGAGGGTGGGAGGGGATATCCAATTACTCAAACCTTTGTTTTGGCAGTACTGAGGATTTTCGACTCATCTTCACAAATGAAATCTGCTGTCATATAGGTGGAATGGTTCTTCACAAGGGGGAAATAGCTGAAATGAAGACTGGAGAAGGAAAGACTCTTGTTGCTATATTGCCTGCTTTTCTAAATGCATTGGCCGGGAAAGGAGTGCATGTTGTAACTGTTAATGATTATTTGGCTCGACGAGACTGTGAATGGGTTGGTCAAGTTCCTCGTTTTCTTGGACTGAAAGTGGGCCTAATCCAACGTAGGTCTTTATTATAACTTGTTTCCCAACTTCTTGGTTCTGAGCATATAGTTTCTTTCACTTTCTTGGAATCAATTGTGTACAAGCTTGTGACTCTCATTTATGCCTAATATGCCTTTTACTGTGGATACTTTAACTATTTGCGACAGTTTTATTGTAATGCTACATGTTGAAACTACACATTCAAATTATTGATCATCACTCTCCTTCCTGTGTGTACTTTTAAGAAAACGTACAATTCGAGGACATCATTTTTAAAATTTGATGCCTCACGTGCATGGATTTTCAACTTTTATTTTTACATCCTGTTTTTTGCTATGGCCCATAGCAGTAGTTATTGAAAAGTAATTGAAATATAAATGTTCCTGATGTGGCTTCCAAAGGGAACACATGTTGCACATTTTTGAATTTCTTTGTAATATTGATTTCAAATTCATATAGAAAGTTCTTTTCTAAACTCATTTATAGGTGACTAAGACTCTTAATTCTTTCATGTCAATCCACTATTTTCTCCTGTTAATATGGAACGAAACCAGAGACAATAAGATATGGAAATGCCTTAGTTACTGCATGCAACTCTATGCACATTTACCCTGTAAGCTGATTATTGTACATTTGCGCACACACAAACATATTTCATTGTTTCCAGCTTGTTACAGATATAATACAACTCTCAAGGCCGTAAGATCCTTGGTTAATAATCTTCTAATCGATCTTCTGATTGGCGTGTAAATTTTTTTGTTCTAGAAGTTTCTCTATCATGAAGTGGCAACCAAATTATCTGTATCTAGTCTCATTTGTCGAGTTAACACTTATCAGGCTATTGGTCTAATCTATCACATTCATGAGATAGCTTGTTTTGCAATTGCTAGTCCATGCGTCCAATCTGGCCTAATGCTGCCTTGGATACAAAAAATTCCTGCTTTTATTCCCCATCAAAGTCCAGCTTTTCCTGAACCTCCTCTGCCCCTTCCAAGCCCCAAGCTCCATTCCCTTCCTCTTTTTCATTCAGTTTTTGTGGTTTGTGCGAGTGAGAGTGTGGGGGGTGAAGTGAATATTTGGTCCTTATGCTTATGGAATTGAAAGGTTCCCCCTTCCCGAGGTTGACGGAGGGGAGGATTTGTGTCTTTTGCCCTCTCAGGCTCATATATTAAAACATTTTTGTTTCAACGTATATCATCACTGTTTTTCCGAGTTCAATATTTTCCATGCATGCAAATTTTATTGGATACGTGATTTATAATATATATATATTTTTATATATATGCCATCTTTCAAACGATTGGGTTCCCACCATATTCTAATGATTGGCTGATGATGCAGAGAATATGACAAGTGAACAAAGGAGGGAAAACTATCTATGCGACATCACATACGTTACAAATAGTGAACTTGGTTTTGATTTCTTGAGAGATAATCTTGCCACGGAAAGTAATTGTTTTGCTTTGTAAAATTTTTCCATATTACTTTATTTACATATTCCTGATCATTGTTTGTGACAAACTTCTTCCTGACATTATTGTTTTTTTTCTACAGAGCGTGGATGAACTTGTTTTGGGAGATTTCAATTACTGTGTGATCGATGAGGTTGATTCAATCCTCATTGATGAAGCAAGGACTCCTCTCATTATATCAGGGCCTGCTGAAAGACCAAGTGATCGATACTATAAAGCTGCGAAAATTGCCACTGCTTTCGAGCGAGATATACATTACACTGTAAGAAACTCAACATAAAATAATTGGTGTTGTTGTAACCATTGTGGTTGTCATATGATTATAAATAGCAATACAGAGTCCTTGTAGGATAAGAAGTTTTTAATTATTGAGAATTAAGAACCTTAATTCTATTACCACCAAGAGCAATTAAATCATAGAATGAAAAATAGACACATAGAACACGACGAATTATAGAGCTTCGCCTTAATGTGGGACTACGCCCTCTTCCATCGATGCAGTAATTCATTATGATGAAAAGAAGTTAACAAGAGAAAATTGCACCCCATATTTTCTCTAACCCGTCCCCCCCCCGCGATGATCATAATATGAAACCCTAATGATGACTCCCTATTTATAAGACAACCTCTCTCTCCCTCTCTTTGAGGTTGATCTGCGTATTGGTTCACATAGCGACAATAAATATGTTGTACAACTTATCACCGGTGACTTTTTTTTATGGTTTGGCTTTTCATATTTTGCAATTAATTAAAGTTGCTTGTACATCAAAGGTTATGTTAGTTACCTAGCAAACAATATTGTTCGGGGACGTTTTTATTTTTTTCACCAAAAGACTGTGCCTTGGTGCAGGTTGATGATAAACGAAAAACTGTTTTGCTCACGGAACAGGGTTATGCAGATGCTGAGGAAATTCTGGACGTAAAAGACTTGTATGATCCCCGAGAACAGTGGGCATCATACATCTTGAATGCAATAAAGGGAAAAGAACTTTTTCTTAAAGATGTGAACTACATTATCCGAGGCAAGGAGGTTCTTATAGTGGATGAGTTTACTGGTCGAGTAATGCAGGTGAAATAGTTTATTTAAATTTTCCTTTTAGTGTCCAAAGATTACACAAGGTAAAGAACATGAAATTTGCATTCCTCTCTATCTGGACCACAGTTTTTGAGTGCATACATTCGTTTCTATATATCAGGATATAGGTGAACTGTCAGCTCAGGAATTGCATCCGATCTGTGACTTATCTCCCCTTCCATCCTACCCTCTCTTCTCTGGCAAATATGGCTTGCTCGTGTTTGTGCAAATGAAAATTCTTAACTGTCTGGGACGCTAGAACTTTAAAATTCAGAATGCAAGCTTGTTGATCATAGATGTTCCCCAAAACCTGTGTCTGAACTGATCTCACACTGCCTTATCATATTTTTTCCTTCTTTATTTTAATTGCTCAATTTCCTTCTTGATGACGTTAAAATCTTTTTTGTGTTTTTGATTCTGATGAAATTACTCTTGCTAGTAAAAGTTTCAATCTTGAGTGGTTTTGTTGTTTTTAGATGCACGACATATTCTTTTTCATCTTGCTTCTAGTTTGTTGCTTTACTATCTCAGCACTAGTATGCCTTGTCATGGAATTGCACTATGAATATTTACATTTATCATTTTATTTGTCAAGCCACAACATAAAGTCACATTATTATGGGCAAGTAAACGATGCAGCGGAGATTAATTGGGACAAAATGCAGAACAAGCGTTGCTCACGAATAAGTGGATTTTCAAATGAAAAAGTGGACTAAGATCAAAGAAAATTATGGATAAATTTCCAACTATCAATTTTTTAATAAAAACAACTGCTGTTCCATGGTTGACTGCAATGGTTTTTGTAGGACTAAAAGAGTGAATATCACACTAATCTAAGGCATTGATATTCACCCAATGCAATCATCCAGATAATTAAAGTAAATAGCATGATTAGGCAAGGCAAGAATAATTAAAAGAATTAAACAAATGAAACAAAAGCATTAACCTAACTGGACAACAAAATAGAAAGGACGTGTCCTCCATGATTATTGCCTCCCCCATGCTAGCCGTTAGCTTTTTGACCATTGTAGTTGGCCATATATTGCAACACCATATCAATTGCATCAGCGAGCATTTGTATACATCATGAGAATAGCAACTGTTTTTTTCTTTAATTCAATTTATTTGTGTGTGTATGTTATATATACGTGTGCATTTGCGTTATTTTATTTTATTATTATTATTTTTTAATTTTAAAACATCAAATTTACAGTGGGTTTCATTGCTTTTAGGGGAGGCGCTGGAGTGATGGACTTCACCAGGCAGTCGAAGCAAAAGAAGGTCTGCCCATACAAAATGAAACCGTGACTCTGGCTTCAATCAGCTACCAAAACTTCTTTCTCCAGGTTGGGTCATCTTCTTGTGTAATTTGGACATATAATCTAGTTTATATACTTTTGGTGGGTGACGTTCTTTTCTTATTGCTTGAGTTTCTGATGTTTGGCTGCAATTGTCGATGTAGTTTCCAAAACTTTGTGGCATGACAGGGACTGCTGCCACTGAGAGTGCAGAATTCGAGGGCATATACAAGCTTAAAGTTACAATTGTTCCCACAAACAAGCCCATGATAAGAAAGGTTCACTTTATACGTAGCTTTTCAATGAAAAAGATTGATGTTTCTCCTTGTACTTACTTTTGTAGAACTTGGGGAAAAAAAAAAAAAAAAAAAAAAAAAAAAAAATTGTTGTGAAGTAGCAGTTTTTTTGTTCAATTTTCTTTCTAGTTGATTAGGAAAAAAAAAAAGGAGTCACTGTTTATGGGTACTGTTCACACCCGGAATTTCAGTTTTTTTTTTAAAGATTTTTCAGCAGTTTCACCAAAAAAAAAAAAAAAATATTACTGTTCACACCCGAAATTTCATTTTTTTTATTTATTTATCATTTTTTGCAGTTCCCACAAAACAAAAAATTCAGTTTTAGAGATTTAGGCGTTTGCTGTTGCTAAGTGTGCTGTTTCATAAATTTCATTCCTAACAATCAAACCCTACTTACATTCAGCCTACATACAAGATCAGCTCACTTTACGTTAACCCAACACTATAATAATCCATATATCCACATATAATTATTACCGGCGAGCCCATTCCTTTTATCAAGACATTTGGGCCATAAACTAGTGGCCCAAATTACTTCCGATCCCAGTTAAAACTCACTCTCATTTAATCCAATTCAAACCCACTCCCCAAACACTAACACCGCTGGCTCATTTCTATAACAGGATTCAAAACCCCTTCCCATCTGGCACAGTCCCAAATATCCAATCAAACCCGATTATAACCAATCCATTAACATCAAATACCCCACAATTTCACCCGATTCTCTCTCACAACCACTCTCTTGCCGCTGTCGCCTTTAATCACCATCACGCCACCACTTTATTATCTATTGTACCTAGGCATCCAGAGCACTACCGCTTCATCACCATAGGCCACCACCACCAACCCAGGATCATACACTTCCACCATAATTACCACACTTATTTATTTTCTTGTCCATCTCAACAATCTAAAAGTCACAGTCACCACACGCAGTTTTACGTCTACACCAGAACCAGCACAAGTTACAGTCAACAGGGGCTAAAACCATTGGACACGAAGGGAAGAA
>NW_019244521.1:127657-141506 GCF_002742605.1 Olea europaea var. sylvestris | reverse complement strand
AAAAAAAAAGATGAAAAACTTTGATAAGATGATGATTAAAGAGCTTAAATTGATCAAAGTTTTTGACATAAATGAAATGAATGCTAACAGAACCTCAAAGAATTTTTATTTTATTTTATTTTTTTTTTCAAAAAAATCTTACTTTGATGCTCTTGAAAGTCCTATGAAAAATGGAAAGAATGAGGATATTTATAGAGTTCAAAACGTCAAAGAAAATCTATAAGTTCGGATGACATGTCTAGTCGACTGCCTCTTGTCTGAATGATCAATATAGTCATTTATATAGAAAAAAATCAGAAATGAGAATGGTCACATTTTTTACCGTTGGAAATTTTTGATCGACCACCTCGTTCGATCGGTCGATTGCTTGATAGTTTTAGTCTTTTTACGTTTTGGCCAGCTTGGACTTTTGAAAAGTATTTTTAACTAGTTTTTCAAGACAAAATATATTTTTTAAGTTGAGATATCATTTTAAAAGTCATTTTATATTTTATCAAAACATTGTTCAAATTAACTTTTAATGCGCAAAATTATTTTTAATGCATAGAAGGATTTTGAGCTTAAACATTTATTGCTAAATATTAAAGTATTAGTATCTTTACACTTGATCTAAGAAATATAATTTTTGATCTTGCTTTGAACTTTAGCTCTTGAATGTGTGACTTCGATCTTGATCTCCATTATGAGTCCGATTATGATAATAACTTTTGATCTTTCAAAATTCATCGATCAATTTCTCATTGGTTGCTTTGAAGACTATAATCACTTGAAATTCAATTGTTGGTGAACAAGTTTAATTTGTATGATATAATCAAAACTTTAAGGTTATAATCAACCATAGGACAACAATTTCCCAATTTTTTATTATGATAAACAAGATAATTTTCGAAGTAAGATTGAACAATTGATTAGGAACATAAATCTTAAATTGCATATAATCCATATATTCCCCTATTTTATAGCCATTTATTCAAAGCAAAAAGTAACACAAGAAAATGAGAGTATGGCATATAAAATCAAAATTTTAAATTAACCGTAGGAAATAATAAAATTCCCCCCTCAATCAAGCACAAAATGCCAACTATATGCAAGTTTAACAAGAGGATAATCATCACATTAGAACAAACTATTAATTAAAGCATAAGTGATGAGATGTCAAAAGCATAATCAATTTTGTAAAGTTTATATAAATTTCAATCAATGATGCACACAAAATCAATTATACGAGAACATTTAGTATGAATGCAATTTGGATACATACTTAAAATTCATCAATAATTCCCAAATATCTTTGAATGTATGAAGATCTATCAAAAGTTAGAGGTTTAGTGAGAATGTTGGCCAATTGATTTCCGTATGCACAAATTATAATATAATATTCCCCACTTTGAGTGTCTTTAGGATCCTATAGACGTAATGTTGTACTGCACTAAGATATCTAAAAATACATTTTACGGTACTAAGGCATGATTCTTGAGTGTTGGGTTAAAAGATAGCACATATTCACACACTAAACATAATAGAGTTTACTTGTGATTGAGTACCTCGATATTTTGTTATGAGGGTATTTGAGTCACATTATTTTGGTAATAATGCATTCTTAAATAGTGTATTGATGGGAAATGTGTGGGTAAAAAATAATGAAAAGTTTTTGATCTGCGTGTAATATTATTTTATTGAAAAATATGTGGTTGAAATGATGTTAAATCATTGTTTAAAAATGTATTTTTTTGGAATAATGTGGCTCAAACAGGCTCTATGTCTATGGAAATACCTTGATCATCTTTATCTAACTTGATTGATGAGCTTATTGGAGTGTTCATTGATTGCACCTCTTTCATTTCAGACTTATTGAGCATGTCCATGATGTATTTTGTTTGACTTGATTCCTTAAGTAAAGATTAATCACTTTGTATTTCGGAAGATTTTTCTTCAACTTGTTGCACATTTACTTCTTCCTCATGTTGATCTTCAATATCTTTAGGATCTTATTTTGATCTTGGATGTTCATTTGCTAATTATTCTTTTTTTTTTTTTCAAAACCTACATCATTAACAATACCTTTCTCTTGATCACAAGGATTAGTTTCATTAAATGATTAAACCATGCCTGTTTTCTTTAATGATTAAAATTTTTTTTTTTGTTAAAAAGAAACTCTATAAGCTTTTCTATTCGATGAATATCAAAAAAGATTTCAATATCAAACTTTGAATTAATTGTTTTTAATTTTCTTTAATGTTCTAGATGAAACATTTACAACCAAACACTTTAAAGTAATCGATATAGAGAACTTTATTTTTCAAAGTTCATATGGAGTTTTGGTTTTCTTTCGATTAAACAAGACTCCAATCATAATATAGCAAGTGTTGTTAATGGCTTCGATCTAAAAATATTTTGGTAATCTATTTTCATTTAGCATAATTTGAGCCATTTTTTGCAATGTACGATTCTTCCTTTTACTACACCATTCTGTTGAGGAGTTCTAGGAATCGAGAACTTGTGTTCATAATCATAAGTTTTGCAAAATTCATCAAAAGCAATATTTTCAAGATTCTTAACAAAGATCACTTCAAATTGTAGTAATAATGTACCCCTTTTCATTTTTGAACCTTTTAAATATGTTTAAATGCATTCAATGATTTATCCTTTAGATTAAAAAATAGGACTCAAGTAAATTTAAAAAAGTTATCAACAATGACGAAAACATAATGTTTACCACTTAAACTTGTAGTTCTAGATGGTCCAAAAGATTCATATAGAAAAGTTATAAAGATCTTCTAGTTGAAGAATATTGCTTTTATTGGAAAGAGCTCTTCACTTGTTTTTCCAAAATGACATGCATCACAGTTTTTTTTTTTTAATAAAATTTCAAATTTGGCAAACCATTAACAAAACAAGTTTTGAAGAATTTGAAAATAGGTCCATGCAAACATGATCTAATCTTCTATTCCACAACCAAGTATCATCTTTTAAACGGGACAAACATTTTTCTTCAATTTTAAATTCAATGTTTATGACATAAACATTTTTATTTTGGCTTCCTATTACCTCTTTTGATGTAGCATCCTTAATAAAACAATTAAAAGAATCAAAATTGATATGATAACGTTATTTACATAAATGCCAAGCAAGTATATTTGAGATTATCAACTTATAAGATCACTTTCGATAGAGTGAGATGAATAATTATCAATATCTTCAATATCAATGATTTTTTCCTTTAGACATTTTCACCAAAACTAAGAGATCACAATCCTTCTTTTTGAAGTTTGATAACAAAATTTGATTTTCAATCCTGTGCTCTAAGCATCTACTATTCGAGAACCATTTGCTCTTTATCTTCTTTGCAACCAATTTTTGTTCTTTGATACCCATACAACTTTGGGTCCATGGTTGTTAGTGTTTGTGGACTCCTGAATCCACTTGTGTTTCATTTCAAAGTGTAACCTCTTTTTGATTGAACAATTAAAAGATTCATGCCCATTTTTAATGCAAAATTCACATGTAACATTTGTAATAGGGGAAGTAGAGGCTTTAACAAGGAAATTTTGAGAGACTCTTGTTTTAAAAATGGTTTGTCCCCAATTCTGCCTTTATCAAAAGCACATTTTTGTTCATCAAGTATTAAATCAAAATTTTTTTGTGCCTTGAATAAATTTGTGAATAATTTGAGTCGAATCTTAAATGTTTTCTTGTAATGAGGATTTTTCCTTAATGAAAGATTCGTATTTGACTTTTTATTCTTTTAAAATTATTTTGAGTTTCCAAAAGTTTCTTTACCTTCTTTTCCAATAAAGAATTTTTCTTTTTGAGAGTGGAGTGTTTGAGAGTATGTTTTTTAAATTCTTCAAGAAGTTCACCATATGAGGTAGATAATTCATCCTATAAAAAAATGTCATTTGTTTTTATCTCATTTTCAATAGCCATGAAGCACATGTTGGCAACTTCCTCTTGACTTTCATTTTCATCAGGATCTTCATCATCACTCTCATCCATTTTACATGGAGTTCCTTCTTTTTAATAAATCTATTCTTGTTTGGACATTCAACTTTCTTGTGACGGGGGTTTGTCACAATCATAGCAAACATCACCAATTGTTGTGAAGACCCCAATTTTTGACAAGAAGAATTAAATCATCAAATTCTTCATCATTATATTCTTGCTTTAAGTGCCTTCATCTATTACCAACATTAATGCAATTTGGAGCTTTTCTTCTTCTATGCTTTTCATTATTTTCTCCTTTGTCTCGGTGTGATTTATCTCATATGTCCTCAATGTTCCATAGAGCTCTTTTAATGGACATATGTTGTCCTCAATGTTCCATAGAGCTCTTCTATGGATATATGTTGATATCTTTGATTTTCTTTATCAACATTGTCAACGATCTAATCATCCGAGAGACACCTAAGCATTTTACTCACAAGTTCACCGTTAGTAAATTTTTTATCAAAGCTTTGAGGCCATTAACAATATCAGTGAAACGAGTAATATTATCATTAATATGTTCATTTTGTTTTATAAAGAAATCTTCAAATTCCTTAACCAAAATTTGGTTACTTTTACTTTGCTATTGCCCAAGTATATGACTTCTAAAGCATGTCATAAATCAAAAGGGGAATCACATGTGCTAATGTAATGAATTCATTCTTATCTAAGGTACAATAAATTATGTTTTTGGCTCCAGCATCAATGACAACTTTCTTTTATCTTCTTCATCATATTTAGCTCTAGGTTTTGAAATTCTTTGATTCGGTTTACCATATATAGATTGAACATAAATCATCTAACTTTTCAAAAATTATAATGTGTTCCATCTTAAAAGGGAGGATAATTTGTAGAATGCCTCTCAATGTTTTGAAAAATGTGGTTAGCCATTACTCAACATTGTAAACTATTTAAAAATGCTCACCTTTCCATGATACCAATTGAAAGTCCAAGAATAACTAATCAAAAGGGGAGTGAATTGGTTTTTAAAACTTTTATCGAAGAATTATTCTAAATTCAGGTAAGTAGAGATAAATAAAATAATTCAAATAATAAGCGCAAATATGAAAGCAATAAGCAAAAGGGAAGAGAGGATGCAAACGATCTAATTTTGGAGGTTCGATACAAAGCAATAATCTGCGTTCTTCATTACCAAGCTCTTCAACACGAGCAAGGTCTTTTCATTATATTTATTGACTTATAGTACAATCCAACCTTTTACAATACTTTCAGTGACTTACAAACAAGAGTGCCGATTCTTATATAATATTGAGCTTTACGAGACCTCAATATGACCCACACTATGAAGCTTTAAAGGACCTCAATATGACCACACTATTGAGCTTTACATGACTTCAATATGATCCACAAGTATAACAAAATAATTTATAATGAACTTCTTTCTTGATAAATGATGCAAATGAATTAAGTACTACGAGAGGTTAACATTTCAATGAATTGCTAAATGATAGCTTAAGTGTTGGATGAGAAAACTTTGATGAATACAATGATTTAAAAGTTTAATTCAATCAATCAAAGTTTTTCAATGTGAAGATGAAGAAGAATAAATGCAATGTTAGTTAAAAAATCTTCTTAAATTATCTCCTTTTTAATGAATACTATGATTTTACAAGTTTGATTCAATAAATCAAAGTTTTGATATGGAGAAGTAGAAGAAATGATATAATGTAAGTTCAAAACTTTTCTTTAAAATATATCTGTTTTCTATGAATGATAGAAATAAGTTAAGTACAAAAGAGAGATTAAAAACTTTGATGAAGATGATAATTAAAGAGTTTAAATTGATCAAAGTTTTTAATATAAATGAAATGTATTCAAAGAAAAGATCAAAGAATTCAAAAAAAAAATAAAAATAAAAATAAATCTTATTTGATGCTTTTGAAAGTCTTATGAATGAGGATATTTATAGAGTTTAAAACGTCAAAAAATCTATAAGTTCGGATGACATATTCGGTCATCTGTCTCTTGTTTGGATGACTAATTAGCCATTGGATAGTAAAAATCAGAGGCCAGAACGGTCAAATTTTGGATCATTGGAAATTTTCTGTCGATCTCACGGCAGTTTTGGTCCTTTTTCTTTTGTTTTGGCCTATTTGATCCGATTCGAAGGTTTTGAAAAGCATGAACTTTTGGAAAGTATTTCAAATAAGTTGTCAAGTTCAAATATCATTTTAAAAGTTATTTTTATATTTGATCAAGATGTAGTATCAAAATAACTTTTAATACACAAATTTTTTTTAATGCATAAAAAGGTTTTGAGTTTAAACATTCATTATTAAATATCAAATTATTAGTATCTTTACACTTGATCTAAGAAATATAATATTTGCTTGCTTCGAAGTTTGGCTCTTAAACTCTTGGATGTGAGACTCCGATCTTAACCCCCTTCATGAGTCCGATTGTGATAGTAGCTTTTGATCATTTGATAATCATTGATTAGTTTTTCATTAGATGCTTTGAAGACTATAATCATTTTAAATTCAATTCTTAGTAAACAAAATTAACTTGTTTGTTATTGTTGACCTATGGTTATTATAACTTTAAAGTTTTGATTATAACAAACAAGCTAATTTCATTTCGTAACAAGTTGAATTCAAGTGACTATAGTTTTTCAAATCATACTATGAAAGTTTGATTGACAATCGTTAAAAGATCAAAAGCTATCATCACAAATCGGACTCAAGAAGGAGGTCAAGATCGAAGTCACATATTCAATAATTTAAGGGCCAAATGTCAAAGGAAGATCAAATACTTGATTTCTTAGACAAAATATAAAGATACTAACACTTTGATATTTGGCAATGAATATTTAAGTTCCAAAATTATTCTATGCACTAGAAACAATCTTTGTGCATTAAAAGTCATTCGAAGTTTGATCAAATATAAAAATAACTTCTAAAATGATATTTAAACTTGAATAACATTTTTTTATCTTGAAAAATTGGTTATACTTTCCAAAAGTCCATGCCTTTTAAAGATATTGGGTCAAATGGGGCCAAAAAGCGAAAATGATTAAAACTGCTTGCTATCAGTTGATGGGAGGTGCGGTTAACCGAGCAAGGGCAAGGGTCGATCGAAAAATTCCAATGATTCAAAATTTGACCCTGACCTCTAATTTTTGTTGTACAAATGACTATATTTATTTGACATTTTAAATTCTATAAATACCCCCACTTTTTCCATTCATTGCAATATTTTTAGAGAGCATTGAAATGAGAAATATTTGAGTAAAACTCTTCGAGCTTACATATTATTTAATTCTTCAAACATTCATCTTGAAAACTTTTGAATGAGTGAATCAACTTTTGAAATCATCTTTTTCATCAAAGTTTTCTTACTTAACACTTGAGCTTCATCCATTCTTATTTATTAAAGTGTCAAGCTCTTTTTCTCTCTTCTACTTAATTTTAATTGTATCATTTATCGAGAGAGAAGTTCAAATTGTAAACTCATTACTCCTTGAATTTGTGGGTCATATAGAGATCTTGTAAAGCTCTAATTGTATAAAGGATCGATATTCCTTGATTGTAAGTCACCGAAATTGTAGTAAAGGGTTAAATTGCACCATAAGTCAATCAATATAGTAAAATAGGCCTTACTCTTGAGAGCTTGGTAATAGGGAACATAAATTATTATTTTGGATCGAACCTCCATAATCACATTATTTGATTGATCTACTTGCCTTTTCTTACTTATGATTATTGATTGATCAACACATTCTTTACTTACTTGATTTAAGTTTATTTTTGGAAAAGTTTTAAAAATCAATTCATCTCCCTCTTGGTTAGCTATTCTTGGGTTATTAGTTATAATCAAAACTTTAAGACTATAATCAATCATAGGTCAAAATATTTAAATGCAATGTCACGACTAGTGATTAGTCTTTTATTGGAATGACATTGGGATTAAAGTGTTAGCCAATTGTCAGTGCCTAATTAAAAATTTTTCATTATAATTAATTCTACTTAGACTTTTGCATACTATTCCCAATTACTAGTCATCTAACCCTTCACTAACAATATCTCATTCATCGCCGAACTTATATCAAGAGGCCAGATTGGGCTATGCCAATTGAGGTTGTGTCGATATTTAGCAAAGACAATATTATCTTTGTTTTAATAAAGCTTGATCATGATTCATCACTCAATTGCACCAGTCGAGTTCAAGTGTAAACTAACTATCACGAAAGGGCTAAATTCTAAAACAATGAAATACAATCTTATATGGATAAGTATTATTGGAAATTTACATATACATGCACAACAAAATGTAAAAATAATTTCAATTTCTTTCAAGGATTGTCCTTGTGTTTTTAGAGAAATTGTGATTTTAATTGTATCTTTAACAATTATGCAAACTTCTTTGCTAATCTTGGAACACGAACAATCATGATCTTTACAAGTCTTTGTGAATCACTATCTTTTCATACCACAATTATCTAATTACACAGTCTCCAATGAAAATACACAGAAGAACAAGATTGAGAGATTATGGTTTCCTATTTTTTGTGCTAGCAACCTTGTGATATTGTGAGGTATGTTATGTTGTAATTGCAATCTCAATTGCTATTGTGACAAGTTATGAAAAAATCAAACTCTAATTGTTTACTTATAGATGTTTAAGTGTACTTGACTCGGCCCTAAACACAATTCAGCCCAATATTTTATTACTTTAATTAATTAAAGAAAAAAAATATAAATACAATAATTTAAGTATACAATTTCATATTACCAAATTGAAAAAAATGTTACATAAATCAGATGCTAAATAATAATAATACTATATTATTCTAGCTTAAATTTAGAACATTTATGTTTTAAATTAGGATAATTTGATCAAAATTATCACATCCTAATATATATCAATAATATATAACAAATTATCTCACATCAAATTTCTCTCACCTCTCTCTCTCATCATTCAATTCTCGTGACACGCACAAAATTCTTCTACACTTGACACTTTATCATTCTTCTCTAAAACATCTTTTTTTCTTTCTAATACATGTTATTTAACAATTAGAGTATATTTGATAGGCTTTATTTTCATAAAAATTGTCTTTTTTCACCCAAATTCCTACATTTGAGGTGTTTAATTAACAATTTGTTTCATAAAAAATATTTTCAACTTTTTGTCATGTGACCATATTTTCCTAAAAAAAAGAAAAACATTTTCTTAAGGGAGGCGTTTTTAATTTTCTAAATAATTCACACTCTCTCTCTCTTAAATCTATCTACTTTCTCACCTATTCACCAATAAAAAATAGACAAGTATAACATTTTCTATGTTGAAACTAAATCAATTAAACACATTTAATTAATAATTTTCATATGAATAAGTTATAGGAATTGAATTTCTTAGCATTTATTTTCTTTCCATGCAAATTCCATACGCAATCAAACGCACCTTTATTTCTTTCACCCCCACTTTGTCTCTCTTACATCTCCCGCTCTATTTCTTTCTATTATGTCTCACACTTTCTCTCTTCATCATTCTAAAATCATGATTTTTTTTTCCAAAATTAGGTGATCACATTTTGTGACATCTGATAAAATTTTGTGACCTATAATTTAATTAAACCGGCCACATTCACAATAATACATAATTTGTGGTTACGATCACATCTCAATCACAAATTACATAAGGTCACAAAGATACAATTGTATATCACAATTACAAATTTAATCACAAGATGACATATTTTTATATGTCACAAATTATTTACTGATCACATTATTGAATTAATTGGTTATAACATATTTGTCAATAACAAATATACAAATTGTAGGTCATAATTACAAATTTAGTCACATTACACACTTTCAGGTCATATTTACTCGTTTTACTAATTACAATTACACGATAATTAGTCACAATCGCTCTTTGTCCCTTTACCATACTCCCATCGCCACCAACGCAACCAAAAAATATCTCTCATTTCATCACCATGTTGATCTGTACCCAAAACGTTGTTGTCCCAAGCAGATTTGTACCTCCATCGCACCACCACCACACGAATCTATACATCCAGGCTCACCAACACTACCATTATCGCGCTACCATCAAGTACCAACATCATCACCACAACACACCACTTACATAAATCTGTACACCGTAAACTAACTACTACATGACCACCATATTATATCTATTAAAAGCCATTCTATCCCATAGCAAGCTCCAAATTTGAAATCCAGTAACGACCAACATTGCAAATCCCAAATTTTTTTTACCTCTTTTCCTTGGAATTTTAACTATGCAAATTGATGGACAAAAAAATGAAAAATAACAAGTAATGAATGTATAATTTCAATGGGGTATTGTAATGGGGAAAAATAGCAATCAATTGAAAACAATTATTGTATAATATTACTGTGTTTTGTCTAATATGATTGCATTTATATTGTGTTGTATTTATGTAGTATGTATAGAATAGAAGAGGAAGTTTGCATTAAGAGAGAGAAATTTGTTCATAAAATATCTTTGAAATGTGGAGTGGCCATGGTAGGGTTAGGAGAAAGATAATCATGGCCAAAAGTGAGAGAGTGTGTGTGTGTGTCTATATATATAATCGAGGGAGGGAGGGAGGGAGGAAGGGAAAGAAATATATGAGGGTAGGATTGTAGGATATATAGAAATTTTACGTTAAAAATAATTGAAACTTAATTATTGTATTACAAAAATAAAGACATGAAATTTGAAATTGAAATTTCAATTAACCTAAGTCCATTAATAAATAATTTAACTAGTTAATTCTACAAATTTCCAATTGTCAATTAATTAATTCATAATATTATTCTTCTAGTTTTTCCTTTTGTGTATGACCCATTAAGTTTTTTATCATGATATTGAATGACGTGAATTACTATATTGATCTAATCAAAACTCATTTTTAATTTATCATTAATTCATCTAGATTAATAAATTGACATTTGATATCCCAGATGAGCAGCACTACAATGACAGGGGCCTTGGATAGGCCCTGCGACAGAGGCTGAGGTGTCAGCCCCTCACCCCTAATCTAAATTTCAAATAATACATGTGATGAAAAATGTTAGGTGGTGTGATAAAACCAAACTTGTTTGTCCACCGTGAAATTATAATACTTCGTCAATATAATTCAATCAATTACTAGATATGAAAGTGTGTCAATCTCAATTATCAATCGTATCTTTCACCCCATACTTAAATCAATAATGGTCGGAACTTTTTATGACTTACATGCTTACCTTGACCAAAGATTTTGATATTAACTTTATCGAATGAAATGTAGATCAAAATTTCTCATTAATTAAGAGAAATGAATCATATATTGATCATTTACATTTTTCATATGATTCTTGACACATTCGAATGACACCGTATTGATGACTCTTGACATAGCAACATTCAATATCATCAGAGTATGAATGTTCTCATATAAGGAACTATGATGACCTCGAATTGAATGATCAATTCCACTACCAAACATTAAAGATTAACTACAAACGTTCAAATATGAAATCTCTACAACGGGTTTCCACTGTTTGATTCTCTTAACGAAACATCCATGTTTCCATTTGAATGTAACTATATTTTAGTTTGTGAGATTAGCTACTTCATAAGTGACAAATGCTACACGTGCTAGTCTATCTGCAATAACGATATTTGTATCTTGTTATTACTTGCAATCACAAATAATTTAAGATTCAATCATATATAATTTATTTCCCACAATCACAAATCCTTGCTACTAACATGTTATCAAGACTTAAATCTTTGAACTCTATAAGTTTAATTTATAAGAATAGTAATCCAGTTAAATAATAAATCTGCCATAAATAAAATATCGTAATCATATTAAAAGTATTTACATCCAAAATCGATTAGATCTATAACATAATACTTACAAGTATAAAGTCAAAAAATGCATTACAGAGCTTCATCTTCCAAATTTTATGAATTATTACAATTAAAAAAAAAACACTCGTTTCAAACAAGTTGACATTTCAAGTTTTTTGTTTTGTTTTAATTTTCAAATTTTTACACTCCATCCATCCCATAAAGATAGTCATATATCCCTTTTTTTTCCACATAGATTAAAAAAATTTAATTAATATAGTTGAAATAATAAATATTATTATTATTTTTCCTAACATACCTCTCCATTAATGTAATCAATATTCAAGGCAATTAGCCCCTCAGGGCACATCCGAGTTGGTGGAACAATCACTTCGCTGGGACGCTGGAAGCAAGGGTGGGGAGTTCGATTCCTGGAGTTAACACTGGGAGCCATATGGAGAGGAAGTCATTGGTGTGAACAAACGCCCAGTGAGGAGAGCTCTCTTTGTGGAAGGAGTCCAAATGAGTTGTGGGAACCTGGGAGCCAACAAGGGCACATCCTGCGATTTACCTCCCTGAACTGCTCAGGGGCCGGAGGTTCAGGGACAAGGATCTAGTCGGACGCAAGCCCGGACACCTTGTAAAAAAAAAAAAAAATTCAAGGCAATTAAATTATATTTGTGATAACAAAGCATATTAAATAAGGACATATTAGGGACTAATATATTAACTACACTCTCCAATAAAAAAATGACTATAATTTGGGACAAACGAAAAAGGAAAACATGACTATTTTTATGGAACGGAGGGAGTATAATACTTACAACTACACAAGAAAGTTTCCAATTTTATGACCTCATCCCCAAACTCAAAAATGATATTTTCCCAATGTTAAACTCAAGAGAAAATACCAAAAAAAGGACCGTGGAAGGACTTCTTTGAGGATATGTATTGGAGAATGCATCACTTGCCTAGACGGGATGGATTGGTAAGTGATGTCCCTTTCCTTTGTCTGCAGAAGAGATGGTTGACTGTTTCGCACATGGCGCATTTTTCTATGAAAAGAAAACAAGGAATGAGGTTAAGTTTGAGGTTGCAATTGCACTATTAGCATATCCAAATTATAAAAAAAATCTAAGGTTATGATGGTGACGACAAATAACAAGCAATGTAAAGTTATGATGACAATTTACAAGCTAGAGTGTGTGGTTGTGAAAATAGTCAAATAAAGAAGGAAACTTTGGTTCTTGACTTTCATCAAACACTTTGTGGGTGTTATTGAATGATAATTGAAATTTTTGTAAATTTTGTATGTCCATGCCCCAAATGGTGGGAAAAATTGGTAATTTGTCTGTAGATAAATTATAAATTAATATAACTATTTTAAATATAAATTTAAGTAATATAATTCAATGATAATACAAACATAAGATGAAAAAGGAGATATGTCAAGGATGCTGTCCTAAAGTCGTGTTGCATTTCCCTTTGTGCGGGTACTTTCGACATTATATGACTCTAAGATAAAATTCATGTGGCTCACAGTTGGTTCTCCTTCTATGAACACGACTATAGAAAGGTAAGTGAACGAACCTTTATCAAGTTGTCAAGACTATAAGAAGCTATTTTTTCATGTTATGTTTAATCCCATGAAAATCACTCCCCTTTATAGGGAGAAATTCAACCTTTACTCTCATGAAAATTAATCATATTTAAGTACAAGTTACAATCTAAATTATCAGATATAATTTTGTATCAAAAGTTAATACTAAAATCAAAACTAAGAATTAATATTTGTCGTGGAAGTTTAATTTTTTTTTTAAAAAATTATAACAACAATCCTCCACAAGTTTTAAACTTTCAAATTTTATAATTATATATGGCAACATAATACTGTGTAATAGGTACAGGCGTCTTTTGGACTTGAACCTTACTTAATGACGACAATTTTCATTTGAGGAAGCCATAATGGCTAAACCTTGAATTAGGTCTCTTTGACCAAACTTCAATTATTCTACACATAGTA
>NW_019244521.1:108589-126347 GCF_002742605.1 Olea europaea var. sylvestris | reverse complement strand
TACCAAAGGTGATGTCTAGATTATTGATGACAAAATCAAAAAAGGCAAAGGCTATGTATACTTAATTTCAAATCAATCCAGATACCTAAAACTAATCAAATGATTACCGTAAGAAAATAAGTTTTTTGAAATTGAAATTGTCGATTGAGTTTGCTTCAAAAGCAAGAGTAAGTTGATAACTATCATATGTAACTACAAAGGAAGAAAAAAGGCCCCCGTGGAGTTTGTAAAATTAGATTTTTTTTATTTATTATTTTATACATGTTTTGCATTGGATTACTATTTAGATGGAAAAAAATAAATTTAATAGGTAATCGGTTCGGTTCGGGGCAACGGCGTAAATACATACCCGCACCGTCTCGAACCGGGTCATTAAAATCAAATACCATATTCGCCCCATTGCACCATCCATTCGATTTTTTTCGCCTCGTTCGGCTCGATTAACTGCGATTTTCGATTTTGACGATTCAAATTACCATCCCTAGAGAAATGGTATTTATAATCTTAGCCTTTGTTTGAGCACCATTTTGTTGGCAGAAAAAGTATTTTGTAATAATGATTTTTCGGAGAATGTGTAGTTAAAAAGTAAGAAAAAATTTTATATTTACATATAAAATTGTATGTAAATTGAAAAATTTTCCTTATTTTTTTAACTACACATTCTCCATCTTAACACTATTATAAAATACATTTTTCGAAAAAAGGGAGCTTAGACAACCCCCATATATACACACACACATATACATTACTAACACAAAGTTTTCATTTACAAGACGTGTAAGAATTACATTTATCAACTAGCAGGACAAAATTTGTTCATTTTGCCCATGCTACTATCTTGTTTAGGGTTGACAACGGTTCGATTATGGGTCGACTCGGTTAAAATCATAACCGCATCACTAATTTTTTGATCATACCATAACCGCACCATAACCACGTAAATCGGTTCGGTTCGGTTCGGTTCGTATCTCGGTTCGGCATGGATCGGTTCGGTTAATAACCACGAAAATAAATTATTTTTTATAAATTCAACCGTCAAATTGATATAAAATAATTTATGAAAAAAGTCAATAAAAACAAAATACAATATTCCAAATGAAAATGCAAACATTATCAAACAATATTCCAAACGAAAATGCAAATATTATCCCAATTTCAATTGTAAAATACAAATTTAACAAACAATATTATAAATATAATAATACTAAACTTTTCCTTCATTCTTAATTATCGTGCATTGAAATTACTTGATTCATTATTCCCCACAAGTCTTACTAGTATAGATCAACACTCAAAGTTGATTTTTATATAGTAAATAAGAAATATAAGTAGAGAATACAACGATACTACATATTTCAGAATGATCTTAACTAAGATTTAAATAATAAAATGTACTTCTTCGTTAGCTTCTTTCTCGCTAAACGTTGCACAAACTCTAGAGTATGATGAAGAAGTAAAATTTTTTACACACAATAAAAAAAATGAACAATAAAAGGAGTCGTGCATGAGTTTGCGATTTTTGAAGAGTAGGGTTTGCATTTATATATTGTCATACTAATGCTATTATTATGGGGTAATGGTAAATGGGTTGGCCGGCTGAATCATATAGATGTAATTGGGGGGTCGGGGGGGGGGGGAAATTTTGTTTTGGGCTAGATAGAAAAGTAGTGTAAATTTCAATAATCAATGCAATTTTTTTTTAGCGGGTAATCGGTTCGATTTCGGTTCGACGAAGTAAATACCATACCCGCACCGCCACGAACCGGTTCATTAATATAAATACCATATCCGTCCCATTGCATCATCGATTCAATTTTTTTCGCCCCATTCGGTTCGGTTAACCGCGATTTTCGATTTTGTCTGTTCTAATTACCATCTCTAATCTTGTTTATACCTTCATTGGCAACACCTGAGAAAACATTAAAGGCTTATTCGATAATGATTTTTAGAATTGATTTTTTGACCGTTAGAGAGAAGAGTGAATCTTACATGTAAGATAAAAAATAAAAAAATTAAGGCTTGAATAGTGAAATAACGATTAAAAAATTAATTTTTTGGAATGAAAAAACAATACAAAATATGCATTAACTGTGACCGTCTTTTAGATGGAAAAAGACTCCAATGCCCAGACATTATGTGTAATGTAATAAATTTCTTTTTCAATTGGGCAAGATGGCTAAGTGGACTAAAACATTGGATTGCTAATCCGTTGTACGAGTTATTCGTTCCAAAGTTTGAATTCCTCTTTCTCTGGCTCCGTTGATGTCCTGATTTATTTATTTATTTTTTCAAATTTTTGAAATCTTAGTTAAATGTATGGAATAGATAAAATCCTAAGAAAATTTGAAAATTAACTAAGGAAAAACCCTTTAAATTTTACTCTTCACATCCAGAATTATGTCCTTAATCATTAGATAGGAATCCAAAGATTTTTTTTTTTTTTTTTTTTTTTTTTGAAACAAAAAATATCACTACAGTATAAACGAAGATCATATAAACTTAACATATTCCCACAAGCCTATCTAAGAAAATAGAAGATTTGTCAACGCTACTTGTTGATTTTTGCTTCCAAGCTATCTTGAATTGCGTTGAAGGATCTCATTAACTAGTAGATTGATGTCGTTTCCCCTGGCCTGCATGAGATATAATATCGTCAAAAGTACAATACACTGGGAAAAGAGGATAGAGATAGACAAATCATGTGTAATCACTTACCTTTATTCCAATAGAAATTGACCTTTTTAGCTTGACCAGCTCACCTAATCTTAAAGAACCTTCTTTATTATCTTTGATGACGATGAGTGGCACATTTCTTGAAGCAGCCAGAGCTGGTAGACATTTTGTCAATGAGCGTGGAGTGCCATCATATGCTAACAGTACTGCCTACATTCATAACAAAATAAGAATCAATCCACACGTAGATTACGAAGATGCTAATAACAGTCAAACTATTAAGTTTTCAAGATATAAAATACTTAATTTTATGTCTTCGATAATGGGCATTATATGTTCATACACAGGACTTCATTCACATGACAAGGGCAGGTAAATGGAGAACCCATTAACTGTTCTCATCATCTGGCAACTTGATCAAATAAAGAGAGCAATAAACTTCTATCCTCAAAATGTAAGAAACAAGCCTTGAGAACAGGTTTTCACACAGTTTCTCCTAAGCACATCCACAGATCTAACAGGGTCTAGAAGATTAATCAAGTTATTCAAGTTAGACAAGAAAATGCAACAAACCGAAATGATCATCAGGCTTCAAGAGTTTATGCACCAAGTTTTGTTATCTTTCTAGTTCACATTTTAGAGTGAATTACGAATCTGTTATATAAATGTCAGTACTATACTGCTAGAAACATCAGTCAAACCATTTCTGCCAATAATTCATAATACTAAACCGAATTCGACGTTGTGTTTGTGTATTTGGATATCTAGGATTTATACATGTATTGTTATCATGTGATGCACTTGAATTATTAAGCCCCCGTTTGGCCCCCATTAATTATGATTATAATGGGAAGAATAGTTTTTTTTTTTTTTTTTGGAAAAATGGATGGTTGTAAAAAAAAAATGAATTATTTTTTTATTTACGTGTAATAATATTTTATTGAGCATTGTGTGGTTAAAAATAAGAGAGAGAAATTTAATTTAATTTGATGAGATGTAATACGGGTCAAACTGGGGCTAAATACACGCAAGTACATTCTTATACTTTCTATATGTGTGTAACATCCTACGGGGGCAAGTAAACTCATGTTTGCTACGTACATGAATATCCTAGACAAAGCATGTAATAATTTATTGATACATGTCCAAGGTTAGCTCAAGCTTCTAATGCACCTTTAGAAAGGAAATCACTATTAAGGACAATTTTCTTAAGGAAACAATCAAATAGTTGATGAAACTTATTAAAGAAAGAACCCTGCCTCGAGAAATCACAAGTGAGTCTATTATGTCTGCAGGAATGTCTTCTTCCAGTTTATGTGCAGCTTACACATTGCCCTGCTACTCTCAGGAACCTTTAAAATATAATCATGTACCGCCTAGCAATTTTCTTGAAGGTTAATCCAATGAATCAAAGTAAAGTTTTGTTTCGAGTCAACCTAGCCCCTGTTGGAAATACTTTCAAGTTCCAGTTCCCTACAACTAGCTCTTGCAATGCAATTTGGAATGAAAATATAAAGGCTTTCAATTAACGAGACACTCCTGAAGCTGTCAAAAAGAATGTAATTGTTCAATTAACTTCAGTCAGGTGGATGACAGTGAAAAATAAGTAACCTGAAGTTGAACGGAAGGTGCTTTTCTAACATCACTCTTGCTGGATTTCAGAAGATGGTCCGAGGAACAACTTTCAGTCCCAAGATTTGATGGCATCCGTTCAAGCACACGCGTAACCTCATTCACCCCGATTGAAAATTGTTGCTGATAAATCACAAATAGATTCATCCAAGATTAATCAAAGGGGGGAAAGAAAATTAAAAAGAACAAAAAACAGAGAGCAGTACATAAGACAAAATTTATCTGCAAGAGGAATAGATACAAATGAACCTTAAGCCAAAATTTATCAGGCAAAGCTGCGTTCAAGGCTCCTTTTGATTCAATCTGGCTGCTCAAACAAACAATCACAAAGTCACCCTTGATTTTAACATTCTGTAAAATACATTAGTAATTATGTAGTTAAATATAATTAAAAGCGTTCGCAACTGTACCTCTGGATAGATTTGCGAAGACGAGCAAGGTCTTCACCTTCAAAGCAACTGCTAATTACGTAAGCATAAATTTAGTTTACAATCAATTACGAATTTACGATAACGAAACACGCAAAAGCAAACACAAACACGAACACAAACACACACACTCAGAGTATAACGAAGTGACATACAATTGACTTTCCAACGGATTTCCAATGGAATTGGAGAGGGCTCCTTGGTTGGATTCCCGGGTGCTTCGTTTTCTGCTTCGCATCTTTGAATTTCTTCTAATGGATTAATTTGGTATCTCTCGATTGAACTCTCGGAAGGCTTAAACCCTGATTACTCTAATTTAGGTATTTAAACCCTGTTCACGCCTCCAATGGGTCGGACCCCATTCATATCCAGTTTTCCGCGAGGAATTAAAAATGGCCATTGACCGGCATTTAAAAAAAAAAAAAAACAAAGAAGCAAAATGTTTAAAATTTTATAACTTTCCATTTATACCCTCATACTGTGGAGAAGAGAGAAAAGATTGAAAATTTACTGTAGAGGTATCGATGCCTAGACGCTGATAAACACCAAGAAATCGACGATCCAGACCGGAGAATTTCAAGTGAGTTGCTTGAAACCATTATATACAATTAATTTTTGAAATAAGGCATACTTATTCTCGAATTTGTTGAAAAACGTATGCAAAAAATGTTGGTATGCGATGGCACATGCTCTTGGTATAGATTTAGGCGGCGAAGATCACTTATAGGTTTAGCTCCGCCATGTCCAGTCGCTTGCGATTATATAGGCAACATTGCGAGTCAGAGTCTAGATCCAGACGATGAAATCCAGATGACTGGGCTTAGCGTCTGGGCACTTTTTTATTATAAATTTAATTTAATTTGTTTATTTAAATAATAATTTTAATTGTTTATTTATGTTACTTTAATTAATATTTAATTATTTATGTGTTAAATATTTAATTATTTAGTTTATTTAAATATTTTATGAATTATGTTAATTGTTTATATATATTGTTTATTTAAGTAAATAATAAATAACTAACTTAAATAAATTAAATAAATATGAAAAAAACAATTTAAATAACTAATTGAAATAAATTAAATAAACATGTAAATTATATATTATTTAAAAATTTAAAATAAATAATTAAATATTAAATAAATAATATACATAACTAATTAAAATAATTATGAAATATTTAAATAAATAAGTAAATTAAATATTAACTAAACAATTAAAATAAGTAATTAAAATATAAAAAAATTAAAAAACTAATTAGATATTAAGTAAATAATATAAGCAAATAATTAAAATATTTAATTAAATAACTTATTAAATATTAAATAAATAATATACATAACCAATTAAAATAATTAATAAAATATCTAGATAAACAAGTAAATTAAATATTAATTAAACAATTAAAATAAGTAATTAAAATATAAATAATTAAATAACTAATTAAAATTAAGTAAATAATAATCGAAACCACATAAAATAATTAATGAAATATTTAAATAAACAAGTAAATTAAATATTAATTAAACAATTAAAATAAGTAATTAAAATATAATTAATTAAATAGCTAATTAAAAATTAAGTAAATAATATACATAAACAAATAAAATAATTAACGAAATATTTAACTAAAAATTTAAATTAAATATTACATAAACGATTAAAATAAGCAATTTAATTATATAATATTTCTTTACGTTCATTTCTTTTATTCCATTATCTGTTGATTCTCGTATATAGTAGTTATAGTTCAGTTAATTTAATTTTTCAATATTATGCTTCATCCATTATCTCTTGCACGAGGTTCTAACATTTGAAATTTTGTCGAATGGAATACCATTTGGATGATGTCATCAGACAGATCTCAGACAAAAAGTTACGTCGAACTGTAATTTTGCTAGCTTTATAGTGGTATTAGATTTGCTCGATGAGGAACACGTAGGTATATTGCGTCGATCTTGCTTATGGCCCCTATATTCGTTGCGTGACGTATAGTTTTCTGGGTAGTTGCTCGATGCATTGTTATGTCGGCTACTTAAGCAAGTTGACAGAAAAGCCCTCCGTTTTGATTTGGAGGGCAAGGTAGCTATGTTCTATATATTCGAATTTGCCCTCATCATCGGATTTAGATGTACGAGCGAAGAAGGAGAAACAGGATGTTGCTAAATGAATATTTTCATGGACCAATGACAATGACTCTAGTGTAGTTGGGAGAAGCATTCAGGGAGTGAGACTAGATGTCAGACAAGTTGAAGTGGGCTTGGCGCTTATTCCCTATATTCGTTGCGTGACGTATAGTTTTCTGGGTAGTTGCTCGATGCATTGTTATGTCGGCTACTTAAGCAAGTTGACAGAAATGCCCTCCGTTTTGATTTGGAGGGCAAGGTAGCTATGTTCTATATATTCGAATTTGCCCTCATCATCGGATTTAGATGTACGAGCGAAGAAGCAGTGATGACCCGTATCTCGAGAAACAGGATGTTGCTAAATGAATATTTTCATGGACCAATGACAATGACTCTAGTGTAGTTGGGAGAAGCATTCAGGGAGTGAGACTAGATGTCAGACAAGTTGAAGTGGGCTTGGCGCTTATTTTTGAGAGCGTACTCAGGTGTCATCACAAGAAGATGTCGATTGACGATTTTAATTTGGAGGTTGTTGATGACATTGATATCTTCAACAATCCATGGGGATAACATAATGCGTCTTTAGGAGAGGTTTTCGATGCTTAAAGGGAGTAGGCCTGAGCGCAAGTACGATGCATATGACCTACCGTTAGCTTTGCTGGTAAATGCTTAACATAATGAATTATCTAATTTTTTTTATTAAAATTTATATATAATAATTGTAATTGTTGCAGATATGGGTGTATGAGATTGTCCCCATCTTATCTAGCCGATATACGAAGAGAGGAGAGACATGCTGCCCTCAAATGCATCACTAGCGAGCACAAAACAAGCCACCTCCCAAATAATTATCAACTCTCCTCTACGATCATGAGGTACGTAATATGCATTTGCGATTTATGTTATATGTCATTTCGAAATCTTGATACATGGTAATTAATTCGGTGAAATGTCAATATGTCAGTTTGAAGTCCTCACCGAGTTAACACCGTCGATCGAGGAAGAGGTTCAGAGTTATCTTCGTGGATAGTCTATTCTGGCTGCGTCAGACAATTAGATGCATGATTCAGGCTTGGATCGAGATAGGATTTGTTAATTCAATATAATTTGTTGAATGTCGTTTTGAATTTTTTAATTAAGTTATTCATTTTTTAAAAAGCATCGTCTAGTATCACCTCCGCCGAGAAGATCACCTCCTACAGGTAGTCGCAGTGCTTCAACGGATGATTTGTTCAAACTCTTGACTGCATTTATGAGGGAGATGAGAAGAGACATGGTAGAGTTACTGTAACACCCTGAATTCTTGGAACCCAAAGCGTCAAAAGTAATCGATCTTTCTTTGGTTCGACCTCTTTGATGCTAACCAAAGTAATTTGTAAACTACAAAGTTTTTGGGTTTTGAAAATATATAAAAATATAATGAGAAGTAGTTATTCATATAAACTTATAAAATTATGGCGAAATTTGGTTTTGGAAAACATTTGGAGGTGATTCAACAATTTCGGATTGAACAACAGTGGAAGAAAAATATATTTGGCCTAACAAATGTTTGTTAAAATTTAATGAAATTTTTACAGGGACTAAAGTATTCATATATGTACCACATATATAAATTTGGGGGCATGATGATAACGATTGAAGGATGAAAATATTGCTCGAACATGCGGGACAGAAAACTCGGATTTGAAACAACGCAGTTTACCAAATTCGACATAACTTTTTTCTCTATATAATGTTTTAAGGAAATTCCAAAGGCTACTATTAGAAGACTCGTAGACCTTTCAAACACCATTGATTTCACTCTAAAATATGCTACGTAACCCAAATTATACCATTTTCAAATGGAAGATAGAATATGGAATTATAATCAGTAGTGAATACATAACAACGTTTCCAAATTATGGTTGACATGAATATCATATAAAACTAAACGAAAAAGATGTTTAAACGTCTTTAAAAGTACCGTCTAATTATTCATAATATATAGACATAAACCGGAAATTTTACTAGAAAGTTGAAAGCTTTTCAAATTGTTGAGCACTTGCCACTATTCCAAATCGTCGCCATGCCTCAAATCAACCTGTGAGATTGTAGTGGGTGTGAGTATTACGAATAATACTCAGTAGAAAGACACTAGAGTAAATGATAAAATACATATATATTTTCAGAAATACAAAATTTGATTATTTGTGTCATCGTCAATTTCTTTCTCTTAGTTTGAACCACTAAAGGATGCTTCATTCATGAGTAACACAGTAATAGTGTCACTTTCCATCTCTTTCTCTTATTTGAGCCACCAAACAGTGTTTTATTCATGAGTGACACAACAATAAGTTTGATACAAAACAAAAACAAATAATTCTTAAACCACTTACACAAGTGTCGAGATCACCCCTACCTTAATGCTTGAAGTTTGAATACCCTTTTGTGTTCAATATGTAAAACTTTAGCGTACTCTTTGCCTCCTCTTTAGAAAAATTTCAGATTCAAAGTGCCTTAAGCTATGGAAAAGGGGCAAAACAATTTTATGCATATGTGTAAATGACTTGGAAGAAATGAAATGTAAAATCCAATTGGCCTTTAAAAAAAATGTTGGCAGCTCTTCATTGAACATTTAAGAGAATAATTGTTTAGGTTTCATTTCAATGTATTTTATGTGAGAAATAAATGCAAAGTCTTTTGGCATTTCATAACTTTTGACATTTTAAAATTTTTTTATTATATAGGAAGAATGAGAATTGTGGGAACTAATATCTTGTATATAAGAATTTCACACCATTGTACTTAGAGATGGCAATTTGAACCGTCAAAATCGAAAATCGCGGTTAACCGAATCGAATGGGGCATCCACAAATCACAAACTCACGCACAGCTCCACTGCCTCTACGGTCCAACTCGTCGTCACCTCTAAAAATTTGTTACATTTGTTAGCCATTCTATTACTGCTGATCATGTAAAAATAGAGTTCGATGTTATTCTAGACGTGCTAGTATGAATAGGAATCAACTTTGAATGCTGATCTATACTAGTAAGACTTGTAGGGAAGAATGAATCAAGTAACTTCGATGCACAACAATTAAGAATGAAGAAAAAGTTTAGTATTATTAAATTTATAATATTGTTTGTTAAATTTGTATTTTACAATTGAAAATTAGGATAATGTTTGCATTTACATTTGGAATATTGTTTGATAATGTTTGCATTTTCGTTTGGAATATTGTGTTTTTGTTTTCATTGACTTTTTTCATAAATTGTTTTATATCAATTTGACGGATGAACCTATAAAAAATAATTTATTTTCGTGGTTATTAACCGAATTGAACCGTGTCGAACCGAGACACGAACCGAATCGAACCGATTTACGTGGTTATGGTGCGGTTATGGTATGGTCCAAAATTGATGGTGCGGTTATGATTTTGACCAAATCGACCCATAACTGAACTGTTGCCAACCCTATTTGTACTAGATCCACGTGAATTTTATTTCAAATGAAAATCTTCAAAAAAATTTCGAATTCTACAAAAGTCTATAAAAATTTTAAAATGAAAGACTACGAAAAACTTCAACTAATTTCATGCAAGTCTATAAAAGATTTATGAAATTCACAAAAATCATCACTTAAAAAGAGTCTACCAAAATTTTTAAAAGTCCCAATTGAATACACCGTTTGACCCAAGGGCTCCCCAAGGTGTCTCGAACCCTAACATCTTGAAATCCATTTCTCCAAAATCTCACGCAAAGGCTTTACGTTCCAAGAAGAAAGGAGAGAAGATGTTGAAGAAGACTTCCATGGCGGTTCCATCCTTTCGGATCTTCGTCTCCCCTTTGCGCTTGGTGTGTGAGTTTTTTCACCTTGCATTATTTATTATACCAGAATAAGTGTCTGGTCTGATTTTTTTTTTTTAAATTTTTCTTGGGAAAAATATCTATTTTTCATTGGATTTGAGTTTGATTCTATACTTACCCATTTGATTTCAACTCAAGATCATTTTTTAAGTTTAAAATTTATACCCAAAAAATTCTATTGTTATTTACCATCGATTTCCAGAATCTAGGTTTATTTATTTATTTAATTGGGGGGTTGTTTATTGAAGCTTAATGCTTCTTTAATTGATATTATACGTAAATGGTATCTAAGCTCTGGGTTCTTGTAATGTAATGTAATGTAAAACCCATATGAATTTTAAGTCAATTTATTTATGTGAATTATGTGGTGGTGGGCGTTTAATTTATTCTGAAATTCATGTCAGTAAACTATATGAAACGGATACAATGATCTGGAATTTTGTATACGGTTCTTATTTTTGGACAGAATGGCAAGACTTGTAGATCGTGGTAGTTCTACTCAGCAATCGTTGTCGCAGTGCCAGCACCTGCTAAGTTAGCTAGGAACATCAATGACAATACCTATTATGTGGCTGGAATTTGAGAAACGCATGGAGGTCGCTAAGAAGACCGAAAATGAAAGATGGCTATTCTTTTGTTGTAGTAATGATTGCAGTCATTTCAAGTGGAACGACGTTTCGTTTGGTGGAATTAAACATGTGCAACTTGATTGTGAGTCCAATGGTGAGTCATGATATACTTGTTTGGGTAGCTCTCATCCCAAGTATCCAATTGAAGATTTTTCCCATGTATTGAAGAATTTGGTTCGCATAATCGCTATGAATATGTGGAAATCTCATCAAGTTTTTTCTAATTACACTTTTATATGCATTCGAACATTGTAGCCTTTAGCTTTGCACTATATAATAATAATAATATGTTTTGGTTGGACCTCCTTCCAGGCTCCATTAGGTGACAAAGCTTTTGTACAAGATATGGAGTGAAGATCGTTTAAAAACACTTGATTTGTAGTTCCCAATAGTTCTCCATCAAGGGAATTCTTAATTGGTAGGTACATGTACGATTTATTGTTAAAAACAACAAAAATATTAATCCATAACCATTTAGTTAATTGGTTACTTAAGTCTCTACGGAGTTGCAATCAATATTTCTTTGTGGTTGACCATGATGCAAGAGCACAAGGATACAAGAGAATCTAGATTTTAATTAGTTGCAGTTATTTAACCACTGTCCAAACTTGATCAATAAAAATAACAATTGTATCACATGCATAATATCTTATATTAACAATCAAACTAAGTTGTTCCCCTATTTTAAGTAGTCCTGCCTTGATAACTCATTGGCACAAACTTCTGGCTAATTTCCACCAAGCACCATATGCAAAAGCAGAAGGCCTAAAACACATTTCCCATAAAACAAAAACTCCAAAGTCATAAATTCATAATTTAATGTTGCTATTAGTTATTCCTTAAGGAATGTTTTTCAGCTGCTGTCGATAGCTTCAGGAGGCATCGTTTTCATGCCCAATCGTCTCAAGTTCTACATTCTTTCAGTTGACCAAAACATATACTGCTTCAATATCATCCGAAAAAGCTACCTTAATTACTTGAAATCTAGGCAAATATTTCTCATCATATTGTGAGACCAAATTACTCTTGCTCCTTGTCCAAGAGTGTCCAACATTATCACATTATCTGAGGAAGGTGTTGAATTCAAATGTTGTAAACTGCAATCAGTACTAGATTCCAAACAATTAATTATGCTAGAACGTTTTTCTACCAATTATAGCATCCACAAATATGCAATCTGTGTTGTTAGACTTCCCATCATCCTGAGATGAATTAATGTGTTTTTTTGCACTCAATTCTTCAGTGTACAATCCATCAAGCCAACATCGAAGAAATTCATGACTGTTGTGCTACTGAAATCCCCTAAATTGGAGAGACTTGGAACGAACACTACCAAGATCTTGAATTTATCACACTTCTTATACAACTTCTGGGTTGGTTTCAAGGAAAAGCTTTCTCGGAGTAGCAATAAGAGGACTAAGAGATTCTAAGATTCATCTAATTAAAAAAAGTAATCCGATAATTTATTTATAGCCAATAAATTCTGTATATTTGAATTAAAGAAATGTGTATTTCCCAAATTAACAATACCTCAACTGAATAATTGTTACTTCCATGTGAACCAATCGACAAAGAGTGCTCTTTTATTCCACTAGTCACACTGCTGATCCAGAATTCCACACCTCCACAGGAGAAATTTCCACATTCCAAACAAACCCAAATAATTTTAGACTCCGATTTTGAAGTGGTTTTGTGATTGAGAGTATCTTGCACCTCTGTCCAATGGCTACGTGTTTGGATATTGCGCGGAGAACAGATTTTAATCCCTTGATCTGAGCTAGGTGGACGATGAAGACAATTGATCTGAGCTAGGAGGACGATGAAGACAAGGAACGAGATATGACGAGGAAGAAGGCGCCTTTCAATTCACAGTTGGGAAAGGCATGTTTGGTATTGTTGATGTGGAGCTTATTTGGCACTTCGTTCAATATTTAACAAGCCACCTCACTTTTCCATCTGCCATGTCAACTAATCTACTAACGGATTCTATTTGGTGTGTGATGGAGTAAGATGGAGCAAAGTTTAGTAGCCAATGAGACGCTTCATGAGGTTTGGTGAGTTAATCGTGACATAGTGCAAAGTTTAGTAACTGTTGAAACATTAACTCAAATAGTTATCCACTATAGCTATACCCTTAACTCTTCCAATTAGATCCAAATTTATAGCATAATCTTTGAGGGGAAAGATAATAATTTTCCTTATTGTCATCCACTCTATTATCTACATATATAAAACCAAAAATAAAAATTCATGATCAGAATGATAATTATGTGCAAGAACTTTATAGGAAAATAGCTTGATTGAAGAAAGGATATTTAGTAAAGACTATATTGTCTCAAACAAATGATGGAAAAGAGGTCAAACAATTTATGCCTCCATGGAAAGTTAGACTGAGCACGACTCAAGTAAGAAAGAAAATGTTTACCTACTTCCATTATACCCACTTATGAATGAAAGGTGGCCGAGTTGGTGGAGTAGGTGAACACGTAGGCCTTTGGTCACGAGTTCAATTTCCCCTATCAACACTTGCTCGGTTGAGCCCATCTCATCGGGCTTGCCTATTACGGTTTACCTGGCTGGCGTGGTTTGTAGGCTATTCGTCAGCACAAGGTTTATCAAGTGCGCACTCAAAGGGTAGCGACTGCGAATTCTCCCGTCATAAAAAAAGAAGAAGTAAGGATCTATTTATTGAATGATGTGAAACTATCAATCAATGAATGGCAAGACGAGAAAAAAATAACACAAGATTTAAAAATCTTCGTATATGTAGAAATGACAATTCAAAACTTACACATATAACCTTGAATAAAAGAATTAGCAAAGCAGAACATCTAACCAAAAAAAAAAAAAAAAAGAAAAAAAGAAAAAAAGAAAAATGAGAGTTAAAAAAATGTTTTTGTTTTAGCTAACGGCAGTGCATAACCCTATGATCTCTAAATCAAAACTGCTTGCACCATTCATATAGTTCAAATGGACATAAAAAACATACGCACATATATTTCTACATACACACACAATGAAAAAACTATGCGTATTGCATAATACCATGAAATATATCTTCCTATCTATAAAACATAAGCTTCATAAAATTGAAACAATTGGAAACTTTAGCTATCCTCAACTAGAGGGCAAGTGTCAATTATTGGATCTCAATTTTAACGAAGTGCCTACCAGATATGGAATATTTGGACATCTTACCATATATCCATGAATAATGCCTAGTACACAAGGCATTATTCACAGAGCCCCTCATTGCGCAGGGGCCCTATATGTATTTTAAAAAAAAAAATTTACATGGGGGTATGTGTGAGGCCTGACAGGGTTCTATATCTATTCAATGAAGTAATAAAGCCTTATTAATCATAATACCAACCGATCTCATAAAGTGGACTCAGAAAATATCAAAATTAGCTTAAAGGAGCAAGGCATTGCACACCAAGGCTGAAAAGTATGAAAGAGCCATATTTTTAAAGCATACATCTTCCCAATTTTACATCTGTTATAGGAAAACCCTTGAATTCCCACACCATCCAACCTAAAGTGGTGGAAACAATTGCATAATAGTCTAACAAGGAATGGTAAGAAATTCACTCCAAATAACAAATCACACTCTAAAGAAACAAATTATCAAAACATCAATTTTCCAATTACAACATGCAAATCACTTCTAATAATCAACATTTCTCATCCATGCTAAGATTGTTAAACAAAATTACATAAAATTAGAAATCTTTAATTGAGAGATACTGATGTCGATATGTAATTACTCAGGGTAAGGAAAAGACAGTGTCATTAGTAAAAAAAAAATGAAAGTAAACAACGTCGTTTATACCTATAATTAAAGACAAAAAAAAAAGAAAAGGAAAAGTCTACATGTACATAATTATTGCACATAATGTTGTCCACAATATGATATATCAGTCATCCAGTTGTTGATGTGAAAGTGTGATATTTTAATTAAAGGTTGGATTCAGTGCCACATGTAATTATGAACACCATTATGTAAACAATTATGTACATGTAGTACTTTTCAAAAAATAAAGGGAAATGACATGGCCCGTTACCTTTTTTGTTGGGACGGGGAAAAAATTTGCTATAATGTGATAAAATGGAACAATTCATTGTTCCTAATTACTATACCTTCCCATTTACTTTTTTATATAGTAGGAGTAAGACCATTTAGATTGTTTAAAAATGAGATTTAATGATATGAAAATTTGAGTATTCTCAGTTATTTGTCCAATTCTTGATAGTCAATAGAATCAATGAGCTTTTGATGACTGGTTTTTGACATTTATAAGTGAATCAAGATGAGCTAGAAGATTGTTCATGATTTTCATGTTCTCATCCTTTCGTATAGGTTAGGTGGTATTAGGGACGGGTTGCTTGTGCTAGTATGTTGCAAATGTGATATCAAAATTGTGAAATACAACTGGAGGATGCCTATGCTTGTGAGTATATGATGAAGATCAAACAAAATTTATTGTTGGCCCAACAAATAGGAATCCAAATACACTTAACTTAGTATGAACTTTTTACACACGAGAGTATAGCTCATGCATGGAATATGCATTAAATATTTTAGTAGTTTTAAGATTTTTACATTTTGATCTGTCTTTTCTCATGTTATTTTTCCAATTAATATCTTAGATTACAATTTTTGTTGTGGTATTTTTCTATTTCCTTATAGAATAGGATTCGTTGCATTGTATAAATGTAACACCCCAAATCTAGGTACCCTAGACTTGGAAGCATAATCATTTGAATTTTCACTTTTATGCATACTTAACTCAAACCTTTAATTTACGATACTCACAGTACCAAAACTTTAAAAAACTCGTATCTAGAATCCAAATTAGCAGAAATCATTAGTTTTTCTATTAGTTGACCAAAAACCAAAGATCTGATCAAATGTTGACTATTCTTTAAAGAACAAAATGGTAAATTTACACTTTTTATATAAAAGCCAAAATAGAATTATCAAATCAAAAAAAAAAAAAAAACACTATTCATCTTCTCCACTCACCCCCACCTCGAAACCAAAAACCACCAAAATCGTTGACACCCACAAAACTCCACTTATCTTGTCATTGCCACCAAAATTGCCAACAAATATCTGTGTTAAGCAACCATCTTCACCAATTAATCCATATTCCTAGCTTCTGAGACAGTATGTAGTCTCAGCTTTTCAATGTCTTCATTGAGGGGATTAAAACATCCAAGCCGAACATCAATAAATTGGGAGTTGGACAAATGATGATTGAGAAGATTAGAGGATGATAATGAAGATGCTTACTTTGCTACTCCAAAAATTTCTTTGATAGTTAAAGAGTTGTCCCTTGAACAAGAGGATAGTTGTACGCAGCAAACCAAAACCTTACCCACAAAGCATTACCATCACCAAAACTATCGACACACTGACGATTGTAATCATTATTCTCTTAAAACAGGAAATACCAATAAAGCAATTTATCCTATTTCACTGAGCGATTGAAATTGAAATTTGATCCAAAATTCCATTTTCCCAATTCTCTAGTTGCAATCACTGTTTGTCTTTGTTGTAATTTCTTGTAGACTCCAAGGTGGGGATTAATGGGATGCAAGCAAGGAGCCGAAGCAATATATTGATTGATGCATTGAATGTTGTACTTTTCCTCCACCATGCCCTTCCCTACCTATTTCTTTGCTACAAAGTCTTGCATAAGCTGCCTTTGCTGATGAGGCCAAATGAAGAAGAGCATGAGCACTTGTTCCTCTCCTCATTTTGCAAATAATAAAGAGACATCGTGTCACAACACAAGTGAAGATTCACATTGCCTAATGCAGAGGAAGATAACTTTTTGGATGAGGAAAGAAGTGGTAGTGGAGTGGTGGAGCAAGATGGTTTTGGTTGTTTCTTGTTTTTGGTTTTGGGGTGGCTGGGGTTTGTGGAATAGTGTTTTTTTTTATTTTTGATTTAATTATT
The DNA here is from genome assembly GCF_002742605.1 of Olea europaea var. sylvestris. NCBI lineage: Eukaryota > Viridiplantae > Streptophyta > Magnoliopsida > Lamiales > Oleaceae > Olea > Olea europaea. The sequence continues at coordinate 109,048 of NW_019244521.1, read as the reverse complement.
TCAAATTTGTTTTTTATATGAAAAATGTAAAGTTATCATTTTTCCCTTTAAAAATTAATCAAAATTTGGTCATATCTTTGTTTTGGTCAACTAGCAGAGAAACTAACGGAAATGTTAATTTGGACTTTGGGTGCAAGTGTTTGAATGATTTGGTACCATGGGTACCACAAATTAAAGATTTGGATCAAGTATGCATAAAAGTGAAAAGTTTGGTATGTGACTGCAATTTTCCCTCAAATTTATATTCACAAGGAATTTCAATATTTAAATGTGATAGCGTTGAGTTCATTTCACCACCAGTTGTCATCTCGTATTATCTTGTTTTCATAATCTGAAAATGAGGATGGATAACGTAGAATGAGCTAACATCCATACGCAAACTTCATGCATATGATGAATGCTTATGATATGCATATGCATTACTTTAAGATATATACAGCCTTTTACAATATTTATCCT
>NW_019244521.1:99749-104910 GCF_002742605.1 Olea europaea var. sylvestris | reverse complement strand
AACACTATTAAAACGGTGCTACTTTTGAAAGTTGCTTTGGCTGATTATGTGGATTATGGATAGCCTAAGTAGCAACCTCCAAATGGCTAATTGGCTATGGCAAAGATTGAGCCGGTTGAGAAGGGTTGTGAACCGTCTAATTAGATGGATGCCTGAGATTCATTCTTAGATTATTAATATATTTGACTTGGCCACCAATTCGCTGTGGCTTTAACTTTTTCCCCCATTTTTGATTCTTTATTTTTTCTCTTTAGTTTTTTGTCTGTGTGTGATCTTCTTCTTCCCTTTTGGTTAAAATCTTCTCTATTAGTTTGAGATTAATCTGTGAAAAACTATTCTACTACAGTAACTCTAGACTTCGTTGAGTCTGTGTTATTTTTTCGTTTGAGTTAGGATTGTTAGCATTGATTCTTTGATTTAAGTCTTAGTTTTGTAGATCCATATGGATCGATGCCCAAAATTGGTTTTCTGAGTGGTTTGATGTACACAATTCTCTCTTTTATAGGGTAGATTTGTACTAGTGGAATGTGTTCCAGTCCCTGAGCCTCACAGACTAGGTCGATTGGCCAAACTGGATGAACAATTTGGTGTTCTTGTGTTCATTCTTTGAGTATGCTTTAAGATTGTTGTTTATTTTTCATTTCTTTTATTAAATTTCATCAAGAACTCCCAACAAAACTAGTATCAGACCCTTTAGGATTCCTGAGTGTGCATTTTTTTAAAATAAATTTTTTCTTAGGTCAAATTTTAGGAGATCTGGTAGATTTCTTAAATATCTATCAAAATGATTTTTGATTAATTTTTCTTTCAGTGCTAATCTCCGATGATTAAGCTGATTCTTAGTTCCTAATTAGGGTTCTTGAGGTTCTTTTTTACTGTTTTACAACAGTATTTGATGAGAACATTTCATATCCCCTGGCAAGTTTTTAATTGGCGATGCATGATAGATAATATATATGCATGAGATGTTTCTTGTGTAGAAATTAGGTTTGATTTCCATATATACTATTTGCTTTTGTCGGCATGTTGTATCTCTGAAATTTTTGACTATATTGTGCAATTCTTGACATATAATTGTTATCATTAATACAATCTCTAATACTGATACAATTCTTGAACAAATATTTCCTGATTCAATTTCTATGTTTTAGTAACTATTTTAAATTGAAAAATTTTTCAAAACTTTTTTTGCCTAATAGTTGATCTGCAATTTAAGATCATACTATGTCCATGAACACATGCCATCCTTTTCCAGAATCTGTAATGGGTTTGAAGGTCAAGTTATCACAATTCAATGAAAATAGGGATTACCCAATGTGGAATCAGGAATGAGGGCTATTCTGGTCCAACAAAGGGATGATAAAGCCCTTAATAATTCTGAAAAGTTTTCTATAGAACTTGAAGCTAAACCTAATGAAACTAAAGAGATTAATGAAATTGCATATTGTTCAATAATTTTGTACTTACCTGATAATAATGTTAGACAGGTAGATGAAGCCAAAATTGCTAGAGCCTTATGGACTATACTTGACACCATGTTTCTGATTAAAACTTTGTCAAACAAAATCTATCTTTTGGAAAAACTGTTTAGCTTCAGAATGGACCTTGGAAAAGATTTAGAAGTAAACTAAGGGACTTTAGCATTATTGTTAAGTCTAGCACATAATGAAAACAAATTTGATGATTAAGACCTTACTATGATTTTATTGAATTCATTGCCTGAATCTCATAAGGATGTCAGTTCTATAAAATATTCAAGGGATAAATTAACAAGCTAGAGGAAGACTTGAGAAGAGAGTATAGACATTTCAACATAAAAAAGATGAAAGGAAAATCAAAAGGGAGATCTAAATCTAAAGACAAGAGGAATAAAATGAGTTATCACTGTGGACTATTAGGGAACTTTAAGAGAGTGTTTTGATTGGAAGAAGAAACAAAAAGATTAAAACAATAGGGACTAAACAATACTACTGTAGGGTTTGAACTTGATAGCCTGCATGTGATGAAAATAATAAGGGTTGGATATTAGATTCTGGTTGTCCCTTTCATTTGAGTCCCATAAAATTTTGGTGTTATAACCATAAGGATACAGAACCCAGGAAAATTTATATGGGAGATGATAATCATCACATTGTAGTTGGGATTGGTAACATTGCCATTATTGCATGATGGCATTGTAAAATCAATCAGGAATATCAGATATGTCCCTAATCTCAGAAGAAACCTCATATCCTTAGGGATTCTTGAAGATGATAAACATGTTTTTAAGTATGCTATTTAGGTTCTGAAAATTATAAAAGGTTCTTTAATTGTTATGAGAGGACCAAAGAGAAATGGATTGTACTATCTTGAAGGTAATACAATCCCTATACCCAATCCCAGTTTTTACTAAAAACAAATCTAAGCTATGGCATGATAGGATAGGTCATATTGTACCTTTAAGTTTTTGTGAGACCTATGTGTTGGGCAACTAGTTTTGAAACATGTTTCCACAGTTCCAATAGACCATTAGATTGGGATCATGCAGACTTATGGGATCTTGAAAAACATCCCACCTTTAGAGAAAATAAGTATTTTTTGTCTCTTGTAGATGATTATTCTTGAATTTTTTTGGTTTATACTTTAAAGGCTAAATTTGGGACCTTTTAGAAGTTCAGAACTTCGCTTACGATGGTAGAGAACCAATTAGCAATTCAATTTCTTGGAATTCGTTTTCTTTCCACTCAAATTCCATTCTTTCAATCAAACAGACCCTTAGAGTAAAACTAATTAAAGTGATTTTCATTTTTATCTTAAATATTTTAAATCTATGGAAGTAATAAAAAAGTGTATTAGTAGACAATTTTGGGCTCTAATTGATGTATGAAAAGTGTTAAAATTCATGCTCAATCACCAAATTTTGACGATAATTAATTATGCATGGTTGAATTTTTCTAAATTAATTAATTGATTCAGTGGAAGACATGAAATTTGATTAACAAACATTAACTCCAATAAAATCTGAAATTCACCAACGAAAAACAAGAGAATAATCTGTGATAGAATTGAGGCTAACAAAATAATAATTCCAACTGGTCTAAGAGGCCTTTTAAATAGGCTACATCGTAACCCTAACACAGCCCAAATTAAAAAAAGAGTCTTAAAACAAAGCCCAATTAAATATGCAGAAAATAAATAAAAACATAGCCCAACTAGGGGGAAAAACACGTATAAACTGATGCTATTTATTGAAATCTCTTGACTTCCTTCCTGGTGTTCCTCAAGGCCAAATAACCATGTAATCTAAAGTAGGTTGTTCTATATCAGTTCCCCTCTAAATGAGAAGAACTCGCCCTCGAGTTACTATCGGGATAAAGGGATTCCTCTTGACAATGATAATCATATAAATCAGCAACATTAAAAGTCTTTGAGGTCCCCATATCTTCTGGTAAATCAATAACATAAGCATTGCTATTGATCTTTTTCAAAACTTTATATGGCCCGTACTTCTTTGGTTCGTGGCTGCTTAAGATACACCAACGAAAATGGTGACTTAGCAATAGCACTATGGGTTGCATTATTATAAGCAAATTCAGCTGGTGGTAAGACATGATCCCATTGCCTTGGCTTGTCCCCACAAATACACCGAATCAAATTTCCAAGTGTTCTATTCACCACCTCCCTCTGTCCATCCTTCTGTGGGTGAGCAGTGCTACAGAACTTCAATGAAGTATCAAACATCTTCCACAAAGTAATCCAAAAATGCCTTAGGAATTTAGAATTCCTATAAGAGGTAATGGATTGTGGAACTTCGTGTAGTCGAACAACTTCTCTAAAGAATAGCCTTGCTATGTGAGAGGCATCTGATGTCTTTCTGCAAGGGATGAAATGAGCCATCTTAGAAAATCTATCAACAACAACAAGCACCGAGTCTACTCCTCGTTGTCTACGAGGTAGACCTAATACAAAATCCATAGATAGATCTTCCCAAATATCATTACAGACAGGTAGAGGACTATAGAGTCCTGTGTTTTGTGCCTATCCCTTTGCTATCTAACATACATAACATTTTCTCACAAAATTTCCCACATCTCTTTTCAATTGAGGCCAATAATACCTCTCTTCTAGAAGAGCCACTATTTGTCTCTATACAAGTGTCCACTAAGCCCACTTCCATGCAAGAGAATAAGCTTCTCAGGAAGCGAAACTCAAGGGATGCATAAACGGTTGCCACTGAACAAATATCCATCATATACATAATAATGCTTGCTGGCTACTTTTTTAAACATTTCTCCAAGGTGTCCTTGAAGTCTTCATCTGTGGACAGAACTCTTTTAGGCATTCAAACTCGACTACCTCTTGGTAAACAGTCACAAGTAAAGATGCTTTGTGACTCAGAGCATCAGCAACCTTATTAAGAGCTCCTGATTTGTGTTTAATGACAAAAGGAAACTTTTGTAAATAGGTGGACCACCGAGCATGTATGTTACTCAAGTGTTTTTTACTATTTAAAAACTTCAATGCTTGGTGATCTACCATAAAGAATAAACTCCCTTGGCACTAAATAATGTTCCAAGTACTTCAAAGCCGTCACAATAGCATAAAATTCTTGATCATATGTAGACCACTTCTGCCTTGCCTCACTAAGCTTCTCACTAAAAAATGCCGCTGGCCTCCCATTTTGAGATAAGACTGCTCCAACTCCAACTCCACAAGCATCACACTCAACTTCAAAGAGTTTATCAAAGGATGGTAAAGCCAACACAGGTGCACTACATTTTTTTTTAATCCTTGCAAAGCTCTCCTCTTCTTTCTTTCCCCGGTTTTAACTTCCTCTCTTTAAGTATTCTGTTATTGGTGCGACAATAGAGCTAAAACTCTAGATAAATGTTCGATAAAATGTCGCCAACCCATGCGAACCTCAGTCACTGTTTTTGGAGTAGGCCACTCCTGAATAGCTCTCACCTTTTCCTCATTGACATGAATACCATCAACACTCACCACATACCCCAAAAATAATAAGCTGCTCGTTAAAAAACTACACTTTTTAAGGTTAATAAACAACTTATTTTCTTGTAATACCACTAAAACGTCTTTTTCACGACCCAAATGTTCCATCTCTTCTTTACTAAAAATTAAAATATCATCAAAATAAACTACCATGAACCTCCCAATAAATGGC
>NW_019244521.1:95973-99473 GCF_002742605.1 Olea europaea var. sylvestris | reverse complement strand
AAATTCTTCCAACAAGGGTTTCACCTAGACAGGCACTTCATTCATTGTACTTCTATGAGCATCTTCAATGAAAGCTTTAACTAATACCACGTGAACTTCTCATGTTTCCTTTACTTCAAGTTCAACTCATTCTCAGAACTAGCCACAGTTAAAAAGGATTGCCCCTCCACTTTAGAAGCTCTAGGTTTATTGTCAAAATATTTCGAAGGGATCATAGAAATTTTAAGGCCTTCCCAGCTAAACAAGTCTACGTTTTCCCTACCTTTATATGTTGCATCAACATCATATGCCAAGGCCTTCCCAATAGAACATAGCTAGCATCCATATCTATAGCAACACAAGAAACTTCTTCTTTATAGTTTTTTTCGATGGAAATAGGAACTCTGCAAACCTCTGTTACTTTCACTATTGGCCCTTTCTTCACCCAGCCGATCAAATAAGGTGAGGAGTAAGCCTCTGTGGGCAAACTCAAATGTTCCACAAACTTTTTGGCCACAAAATTATCACAGCTTCCATTATCAACTATCATATCACAAACTTTCTTATTAACAATACATAATGACCAAAAAATACTACATCGTTGTGGTGGATCCTCTTGCTTGGGTGAACATAAAATCCTCTGAATAACCAAATTAACCCGTTCTCCCTCAACTTTCGAGCTCCCAGCAACATCATAGACCTCATCATCAAACACTATATGTTCTTCGTTCCCTATATTCTTCTTCATGCTCCACTATGTTCACTAGCTTTCTTATCGGACTTTAACGGTGCCCAGGTGTACCACACCTATAACACTTTCCTGTTGCCGTCTTTGCGTATCGAAACAAGTAGAAGTCGTAGTTTGTGCTATTCCAGTATTTCCACTATTATTAGCATCCCGAATATGTACCCCTGCTAGTTTCAGTTGGTCTGGAATGATAGGTTGTGGGGCCTTTCCTTTGCCGTATATTATGTGATTCTAGACTCCTTCGTGAATATTCGGATTTTCCACCAATTTGCTCCAGCATCTCAGCCTTCAATGCCATATTATGAGCTTCCTCTACGGACCAAAGAACTTGCAACCCAATCTTCTCCCTAATTCTGGGTGCTAAACCACTCAAATACCGAGCAACACATTGGGGCTCAGTTTCATTCAAATTATTTCGGGCTGATAGTCTAGAAAATTTAGCATTATAGTCGAACAAAGACTTTTCTCCCTACACACAAATTTGGTACATTTGAAACAGATGATGTTCATAGTCTAGTGGTAAAAATCATTCCATAAGCAATTGCTTCATCTTCCTCCATGTACGAATTGACGCCTTCCCTTTGCCTTGCCTATTTCTTTGCGGTTGATCCCACTAAATAGTAGCTCCACTCTTGAGCCTAAAGGCTACAAGTTTGACTGTACGCTCTTCAGGAACGTCCATCATCTCAAAAAACCTCTCCACCTCAGAAACCCAATCAAGGAAGTCTTCAATATACATATTCCGTTAAAAGTAGGAATATCCGCTTTCAAACGGTAATCCTCATACCCTCTATTTCGTCCTCTCTTTTGACCTTGATTAAGCCCCTGTTTGACCCCCATTACCTGAAAATGAACATGGGGGAAATAGTATTTTTTAGAAAAATGAGTGGTTGAAAAAGAAGGAAAAGTTTTCGATTTATGTAATATTATTTTGTGGAAGATTGTGTGGTTGAAAATAGAAGAGAGAAAAATGGAATGTAATGTAATTGAATTTAATGGGGATCAAACGGGGGCTAAATACCTCCTCTTCTATATCCGAATCCTCTTTTATCTGGATAGAACAATCGTGGCGTTCATGGTGGTGCCTCTCTCGTCCGTCACCATGGTGGCCTCGGGCAAAACCTCTAACTCCAATCCCAATGGTGCTTTTTGATTTCTATTGGCATTGAGTCTGAAATTGGCAAGCATCTCTCGAATCTCTACCACTTGTATTCCACCACGAGCTGCCTTTGTTCCTCAATCGCTGCCCAAATTTCTTCTTGCCCATGCACAACATTGTTGGTCTTGTCTCCTCCATCTCTACTATTGGCAATCGAGGTAGGCAAATCCTTGCTCTGATACCAACTGACGCAGTGGAAGACACAAAATTGGATTAACAAAAGTTAACTCCAATAAAATCTGGAATTCACCAAGGAAAGACAAGAGAATAATCTGTAATAGAATTGACGGCTAACAAATTAATAATTCCAACTGGTCTAAGAGGCCTTTTAAACAGGCTACTTCATAACCCTAACAAAGCCCAAATGAAGAAAAGAGTCTTAAATCAATGCCAATTAAATATGTAGGAAATAAATTAAAACATAGCCCAACTAGGAAAAAAACACGTATAAACTGATGCTGTTTATTGAAATCTCTTGACTTCCTTCCTGGTGTTCCTCAAGTCCAAATAACCATGTAATCTGAAGCAGGTTGTTCTATATCATTAATTTACCACTTCAAACTAATCCTACTAATTAAGTCGATTCACTATATCTCTAGATGAATCAAGATAAACCTTATTCAATAGCATTCAATCATAAAAGATTGCAAAATTAGTGAGCTAGTAATTCAAAGTCATGAAGAAAATAAGTAAAAAAAACAATACACAGACATCAATTGAAAATCTAAACATGATAGTTAAAATTAAAGTTCAATACTAGGTTGCATCATTTATCCTAATTCTGGATGGGAGAAAAAAAATTCAAGAATTATAGTACGTTATAAAGTTGGAATGAAAATCTAGAAAAGGTTGAAGATCTTGCATAAAAAATCACCTTTTTCCAATGCTAAATTTCGAAAACGTTACTTCCCCCAATTTTTCTCACTAAGTTTTCACTTTCTTATCGGCTAATTTGACCTAAACGAGGTCCATATAAATTGGTAAGAGTGTCTTGAGAATTAATTTCAAAAGGTAAAATGGATCAAAAAAAAGTAAAATAAATAAATAAACATAGAAAAAGTACATCCAATTGGACCCAACGCTTGCCATAGCTGAACCCTAAAAGTTTCACAACTTTCAAAACCTTCCATGTTGTTCACTAAAAACTAAACAATATCTCAAAAGTAGTCCTTCTCAAATTTCAATAGTTCTACTATTAAAGGGAACTAGAAATGTACCCAGTCTAGAGAGAAACTTTTTATCACAGATACGTTACGTCATATGGAGTTTGACATAAAATAGTGTCAGGGACATATTAAAATCTATAGGGGTTATGATTTGATCACTTGTACCCCAAAGAGACATGGACTTTATTTCCTTGAAGCAAAACATTTACTTGGCCTGCTTGCAACTATTTTAATTTGAAAAAAATCCTCTTGCTAAACTATGGCATGTTACCCTTGACCACATTGATAAGAAAACCTTAAAATCTATGCAAAGTCAATGAGTTTTTGGAAGGTAAAAAAAAAAAACACTCTTGGTGAACTTGCCTATGGTAAAAATATGCATTATTGGAAAACATGTTAAGTTGCCTTTCTGTGTGAAATTAAAAAATATAAACAAATACTAGAATAC
>NW_019244521.1:86686-95607 GCF_002742605.1 Olea europaea var. sylvestris | reverse complement strand
TTGGTCAAACTGAGGATGATCCCTTAAGGACATGCTTGGAAGTGTTTTATTTTTCCCCACCAGTTTTGATCGATTTATAAGGCATTGAAAAATCAGTATTTGCTAATTTTTGTTTTGGGCATCAATTATGGATAATTTAAAAATCACTCAAAAATATTGTCGTGTAATTTTCACCGGTTTTCTTAACCTACCAAGTCGGTGAATTTTGGCCGTTTATCATATTTCTCTTTTAGTTTTGCCCTCTATAATATAATTATTTTCAACCTACATATTTTTATCAAAATTTACTTGTTAATAAAAATATATTAACTTTATAAGCAAAACAAATTACATTATAATTTATATAAAAAAAATACTTAAGTAAAATATTATTTATAAGATAAGAAGACATACGATATAATTAAAAATTACTTTTAAGTAAAAAAATCAGTTTTATGTAAAATGATTTTGCTTATAAAATAAAAATACTACTAATAAGACAAATATTCGCTTATAAACTATAAAAAATTGTATATAAGTAAAAAATTCACTTAGGCATTGTTTAAAAGTATAAAATTTACTAATAAGTAAAAAAAATGTTAACTTAGAACTTTAAGTAAATATTTAACTTTATTAATTTTTTAATTTAAATATTAACTTATATGTAAAAAAAAAAAAACAATTACTTATAAGTGTAAAAAAAATTATACAAGAAACTATAAACTGAAAATTTTACTAAAAGACATACGTATAACTTTATTCTTTTAAAAAACTTTTAGAAACAATGGATAATAAACTTCTAAACATAGTTTGGAAAGTCTTAAAATTGCTACTAGAACAACTCAAAATCGATTCGCTTATAACCATATGCAAATTTCCTAAGCAAGTCGTTAAAAGGCACTAAAGTTGCTCAAGAAATTGATCCTGATGACCATTCTGAACCTACAACTCAGCTCCCTTGATGAGTATCAACTTACAAGAGATAGACAGGGAAGGTATATCAAATCTTCTGCCAAGTTTGATAGTGATGACTTTGTCTGATTATTCACTTATTAAGAAAATGCTGAAAATAAAACTAACTTCTATGATAATACAATTAATGGCAAGATTCTACTAAATAGTTAGCAGCAATGGAAGAAGAAATGGCTTCTTTCCTTAAAAATAATACTTGGGAATTAGTTAAGAGGCCTAAGGACCATAAACTGATTAACTGTAAATGGATCTATAAGGTAAAAGAGGGAAAATGGGACAAAGATTGTATTAGATAAAAAGTTAAATACAATACCATTAGAACGATTTTAGCACTTATTGCTTAATTTAAGTAGGAACTTGATCAGCTTGATGATAAATTTTATTCTTATATGGTGAAATAAATGAGCAAATTTACACGAAACAGCCCTAGGTTTTATAAAAAGGTGATTTCGACGAAACTGTGTGTTTGCTAAAAAAAATCCCTATGTGATTTGAACTAAGCTTCAAGGCAATGGTATGAAAGAATTGATTCTTTTGTCTTGCAACTTGGTTTTCAAAGAAGTAAGTAATATAAACTCTTTCTACTTGGTACTTTATATTGAGGATATGCTTTTAGCTAGCTATTAAAAAATTTGAAATTGATGATATTAAACGAAAGATTAAATTTGAATTTGAATACCAAGAAGATTCTTGGTATGCAAATTATAAGAGAAAAAGGTAATGATTTGTTATTTTTGAATCAACATGGTTATGCGAATAAAATTTTGAAAAAGTTTGGCATGTTTGAGCGTAAACTTATTTCTTTACCTCTTGCTAATCATTTTAAATTATCAATTGGTTGCTTTCCTAAAATTGAGGAAAAATTTAACAAAATGTCTAAATTTCTCATGCAAATATTATTGGATCTATAATATATTTGATGATATGTACTGTACCTGATTTTGCACATTGCATTAGTGTACTTAGTAGATTTATGGGTAACCTTGGGGGAAGGAGTTTTGGGATACCTTAAAGTGGTTGTTTAAAGGTATTTTTGGTCCAGGCTTGGTGTTCAGAAAAAAATAATTGCATTGATTGTGACTTTGCAGGAGATAAAGACAATAGGAGATCAACTTCTTATTTTTATACTCTATGTGGTATTGTTATATGTTGAATTCCCAACTACAGAAAAATTGTGGCCCTGTTATCAATGAAAGTAGAATATATTGATGCCACTAATGCTATAAAAGAAAGAATTTGGTTGAGTGGTTTAAGAATGAACTTGACTTTGTTGATAAAAATGTTGTTTAACCTGATAACAAAAGTACAGTCCCTTTATGTAAAAATTCCATACTTCAAGATAGAATATAAATGTTTAGTATCACTTTATAAAAGATATTATATCTAAATGGACACTTAAGATGTGAATGACTGCAACCCAAATCCTTCTGAGATGAAACTAAAATAATACCTTTAAATAAATTTAATAATTGTTACAATGAGCATATGAAATTGAGATTATTGGTGATGCATTTGTTTGCACTACAAGAATCCCAATTCTTAGTAGAAAGGTGGCGATTGATAAGTAAAGGTGCACGTGTGAAGTGCGTGTTTCCAAAATAAACCTAAAAGTTGTGTTTTGAAAATGCAATTTTATTGGTGGAGGCTTTTAACCAAATGCTGACACCTGGCTTTCTACTGACCATTTGATTGGTTTCTATATTCTTCTGTGAGTTTAAAACTCTCATTCGGCTTTCAACATCCATTTAATTGCACTTCATCTGGCTTTTGGTTTTGAGAGAATACAATCCTTCCATTTTAGGGTTCTTCTTCGTCCTCTCTCGAAAATCTCATTCGAGATACTAAATCTTCTACATCCTTTTGCTTTTGGTTGATTCTTGGTGATATCAGTTGAGAAAATGTTGTCCATCTCAACGTAATGCTCAGATTAGGGTGTTGGTGTGATTTAGGGTTCTTGGTGAACAATAACTTGATTTTTGCAAACTCATTTAAAAGATAAATCTTTAGCGATTGGACCTTTGCATTTGTGAACAATGTTGTAATATTGATTGTCCTTTTGGCTATTATAGTGCGAATGAGCGTTATCCATTTTGATGGATACTCAACAAGGAAATAGAAATGGTCACCGAACCTCTAGGACTTAGGTCGAAACAAATTTTGGGTTCTTATTTTAATACCTATCATTTTAATTTTGAAAAAATTCGAATTTAAAGTAATCGTATAACTTGTTATTTTTGGGCATTTCATAATATTGATGCAATAATCTATTTTTAAAACAAAATTCTCATTTTACAATCCTCTTTATATTAGCCCCCGTTTGGCCATCATTTTTGGTAATGAAAATGGGGGAATAGTGTTTTGTTGAAAAAATGAGTGGTTGAAAAAGATGGAAAAATTTTCGATTTACGTATAATATTATTTTATGGAAGATTATGTGGTTGAAAATAGGATAGAGAAAAATAGAATGTAATGAAATGTAATTTAATGGGGGATCAAATAGGGGCTTATACTCTTAGATCATTCTAAAATTTCTCAACTTCTCACAACCGTCATACAAATTATTGATTGGTTATGTCTCACATTTAAATGACTTTATTTCACGTTTATCACTTCATTTTTAGGATTGTGTAACAATTTTCAAATTTTTCTAATTTTCCATTAATTTTTGGTAATTGTATATTGTGGCATACGATTGGACCTTTGCATTTGTGAACAATGTTGTAATATTGATTGTCCTTTTGGCTATTATAGTGCGAATGAGCGTTATCCATTTTGATGGATACTCAACAAGGAAATAGAAGTGGTCATCGAACCTCTGGGGTTTAGGTCGAAGCAAATTTTGGGTTCTTATTTTAATACCTATCATTTTAATTTTGAAAAAATTCGAATTGAAAGTAATCGTATAACATGTTATTTTTGGGCATTTCATAATATTGATGCAATAATCTATTTTTAAAACAAAATTCTCATTTTACAATCCTCTTTATATTAGCCCCCGTTTGGCCATCATTTTTGGTAATGAAAATGGGGGAATAGTGTTTTGTTGAAAAAATGAGTGGTTGAAAAAGATGGAAAAATTTTCGATTTACGTATAATATTATTTTATGGAAGATTATGTGGTTGAAAATAGGATAGAGAAAAATAGAATGTAATGAAATGTAATTTAATGGGGGATCAAATAGGGGCTTATACTCTTAGATCATTCTAAAATTTCTCAACTTCTCACAACCGTCATACAAATTATTGATTGGTTATGTCTCACATTTAAATGACTTTATTTCACGTTTATCACTTCATTTTTAGGATTGTGTAACAATTTTCAAATTTTTCTAATTTTCCATTAATTTTTGGTAATTGTATATTGTGGCATATTTTTTGTCAAGTATGCCAAATGTATTTTTCACAAAAAGATCAAGGAGATGTCGATTTTTCTTATTCTTTTTTTTTTTTTTTTTACATGAAAGTGGCCCGTTCCAGCATGGCTGTTCAACCATATAAATACACAATCGAGAGGCCGCTCTAGTTGATTGTGCCAAGAAAGGTTAAGTAGCCGCACTCCAAGGATAATGTTTTATGAATTTAGTTTATTTTTTCTTATTGTTTATGTTAAATATCTCTTGAAGGCTTTTTGGACAACTTATTATAAAATCAAATATGCCCATCAATTGGACAGTTGTTTTTATATTTTTCGACTCTTGTGTTAAGTTTTCATGTTGTATTCATTTTTACATGCAAAGAAGACTACATCTAACAGAAGCTCTATTTTGATGTATGTTATTGTCCCATTTCTACTACGGTGATTTGTTAGCTGGTTATATTATTTTTGTGAATACTATTTATTTACCAGTCTCAGAACTACTCATTTTTATCTTCTATTGCTATGTTTGTATATTGTTCATACATTATATTTGTCAGCATGAATTAATTATATTTTTTAATGTTATGTTAACATGTTTCGTAGTGCGAATATTCCATAATAATAAACACCCAAAAAGAGTTATTGACCCATTTGGATACAATTGGGTGTGGGCAATTCTCCATTGAGGATAGAAACTGTGAACTATTGAGGGGAGGGTAACTGAAGACCAGCTGATGAGAGAGCATTATTTAAGTTTCTATTTGGCACCCTTTCAAATTTAAAATTTTTTGTTACAATATCATTCTTCATCACATTCATACAATAAAATATTCTAAACAAAAGCCGATAGTGTTTCTTTATTTTTTAACCACATATTTTTCAAAAAAAAATATTCAAAACTCTTTAATTTTCCAAATAATGGGTACAGGGACTAAAGCTACACAACCTTTGGGTGGTTCACTATAATATTCTGAATTTACATACATTATATATATGAGGAATAAATGCAAGTTTTGAGAATTTAGGATAAAATTGCAAATTTACCATTATTAGGGACCTTGATATTTCTAAAAATTGGAAATATGAGTTTTACACGAAAATTACAATTTAATATTTATTTAATCATTATCAAATTATTTGATATAAAAGTGTTAAAAAAAATTTGAATTTTCAAATATTTATACTACAATCTTATCTCATGTAGTTTTTATAATTTTCTTTGATAAGGTTGGGTCATTATCATTATCACAACTATTTAACTATTATATATTGCAATCAATTCATGTAGTTCAAATTAGAGAGAAAAGAAATGAATGAAAGAGAGAGAAATAGTAGAAAGGAAAGAAAAAGAGAGAGAGAAATATATATATATATATATATATATATATATATCAAGAGGTTTACAAATGTAGTCAGTAGGCTGGAACGAAATCAGACTCACGTTTTCCTACCCGATACCAAGGTGGAGTCCCCAATTAAGGAAAGGGCTAGGTGATTCCCCACGAGAAGATCCCTCCACTTTTCAAAGAGAAAATCCTCCAAAAGTCGAACTAACAAGCTCAGAAGCCCCTTCCAGCGATGGAGTTAGTCACCAGGAAGGCTAGCATTGTGTTCGATGGATTAGGCTCTCAGCATTCCCTAACGTCCCAAAGAACGTATGTTGAACCTAACATGAAACGTTCGTTTGAATGAGCAGAGGTTGAATTAAGCACTTTGAAAAGACATATCGTAGATCTGAAAGCTAGAAGTAAAGGAGTGGCGGAGGAATAACTCGCCAAGCATCACTCTTCCTTCACAGAAGACATCCTCTTCGAATGTTTACTTAGAAAGTTGAAGATACTACAGTTGATCGCGTATGAAGGAGAAGGAGACCCTCTTAGTTAAATAGACAAATACACTTCATGGATGTAGCTACAAGAAGCAACTGATGCTATCATGTGCCCACGCGATATATATATAAACACCTTTTAGCGTGATTGTGATCCATTAGCAAGAATTTTTTATCCCAATAACCCAAGTAAAAAGGTAATTTAACGAATAAGGTATGGATTTCTCGATGTGCCAAGTGATTTTCTATTTTTACTTTTTAATGTTTTAAGTTGAGTAATTTATGTGCTATTATGTTATCCAACTTGTAGGTTATCATTATGTAGATTTAAACAAAAATCAACCATAAGGTCAAATTTCCTAAGTGGAGATTCAGAATGAGTATGATCTAAGTGAAAATGAGACGATCAGGTTCCTACCCCACTAGATAATTATATTATATGTATAGTTTACTTGCTTTTCATGTTAAATTGTGAAAATACTTGCATAAATCTGTAATGAATGTTGTTGACTACCGATATCTGATCTCAATTAAAATGAAGTTAGCACCTATCTCGTTCACATACCAGGTCGGGCTTGTGAGACCAACTCAGTCTTATGACCGCCGTAATCTCAACAGACTGAATCATTATTGATTCCATATACCCTGTCAAATAATCCAATCAGTCAGACAAACTTGGAAGAAATGACGTCAACATTGCCCAACAACATCAATTATCTACTGTAACACTTTATCCTAAAGAAAGTCATGATTTCCTTATAAAAGGGGCTTATTATGATTTGATTGGAGCCGACCTCATTAACCAATCAAGGGAAAGATTGGTGGCATGCAAATCAAGCTCAACATAGTTGATTAGATTGACAAGACATAATTCTAGGAAAATGTAGCTTAATCTCACCTGTAAAAGGAAAGGAATGGTTCGCTCTAGAGGATGGATTTGGAAGAATGATTATTCTCTCTTCACTAAAAGAAAATATACTTATAATCTTCGTTATTAGTAGAAAAATGACAACCAAACAAAAGCTATGAGTCACAGTTCCACCTCAGAGAGCCAGTCTCATACCTATCCCAATGAAACTGGTACCCCACATAGTTTCCCGAAAAAAAGACCAAACTAAAACAAGTAACCTTCAAATAACTACCATCACGGAAGCTATCAAGAGGTTTACAAATGTAGTCAGTAGGCTGGAACGAAATCAGACTCACGTTTTCCTACCCGATACCGAGGTGGAGTCCCCAACTAAGGAAAGGGCTAGGTGATTTCCCACGAGAAGATCCCTCCACTTTTCAAAGAGAAAATCCTCCAAAAGTCGAACTGACAAGCTCAGAAGCCCCTTCCAACGATGGAGTTAGTCACCAGGAAGGCTAGCATTGTGTTCGATGGATTAGGCTCTCAGCATTCCCTAACGTCCTAAAGAACGTATGTTGAACCTAACATGAAACGTTCACTTGAATGAGCGGAGGTTGAATTAAGCACTTTGAAAAGACGTATCGTAGATCTGAAAGCTAGAAGTAAAGGAGTGGTGGAGGAATAACTAGCCAAGCATCACTCTTCCTTCACAGAAGACATCCTTGCCAAATCTTTACCTTGAAAGTTGAAGATACTACAGTTGACCGTGTATGAAGGGGAAGGAGACCCTCTTAGCCAAATAGACAAATATACCTCATGGACGTAGCTACAAGAAGCAACTGATGCTATCATGTGCCGCGCTTTCCCCTTAACCTTGGGAGTCAAGGCTCAATGGTGGTTTAGAAGATTGCACCAAAGTTCCGTAAAAAATGAAACGTCCTAGGTACGGTATTTCTAGCCCAATTCATGGGCTCCAAGGCCAAAATCACGCCAATAGTGACTGGTAAGCATCAAGCAAGGAAGAAATGAATCACTTAAAAGCTATCTCAGCAGATTCAACAAACAGTCCATGGAGGTCAAAATGATCTTTAATGACGCCACCCACATGGCAGTCCTATCTGGGTTAAGACCCAGAACTAGGTTCTAGCGGTCCATCCAAGAAGATAGACTTCAAACGTATCATGAATTCCTTAATCGACCTAAAAAACATATAAGTACGAAGGAGGAGACATTGGACCAAGATGAAGCCAAGGCTGAATCTCGACCCATAGGTCAAACTAAAGGGAAAGATGTCATGTGCCCGAAAGAAAGATGGACAAGAGGGATAGAAACCATCCTAAACTTCATCCATATATATTCTATGAGTACTATCCGCTAAAAACTACCCTAAAGGAAGTCTTTATGCGAACGAGAGACAGGGAAGAGTTCTGCAGGACAATGTACCAAAAAAGGGGTCCAGTAGGAAAAATCAAGATAAATACTGTCAGTATCATAGGTCAATAGGGCAAAACATGGAAGATTGCCAAGAACTATAAAAGGAAGTAGAATCTTTGATTTGACGAGGTCACCTATAAGAATTCATGGCCAAACCTAGGGAAGAAAACAAACCTCGTCACTAGCAACTTGGTCAACACGGATTAGGCTAGCAAACTCAGCTTTCTATCCCAGATCATAGCCGTCATCTTCGAGCTGAGATCATAATGATGATCAACATGAACAAGTATATCAAAGGGTCTAGGAAGGAAAGATGTAGACAAGCCAACAACGCTCGTATATGGCAAAGCTACGAGGTAGGATATCCAAAGCCCAACATTGATACGACACCAGACCTCAAGTTTTTCTTGTTCTCTGAAGAAGATTCTCGAGGGGTTGTATAGAACTAGACTTGGTAGTAGCCATGCCTCTCACAGGAGTACAAGTACATCGAACACTTT
>NW_019244521.1:81389-86382 GCF_002742605.1 Olea europaea var. sylvestris | reverse complement strand
ATCTCTTCGCTTGGACTCATGAAGATATGGAAGAAATTGATCCTATAATTGCTTGTCACCGATTGAACATCGATCCCTCAATTCGATCGAGGTAGCAGAGATGACGTCCTTTAAATCCAGAAAGGTATGAGGCCCTAAACCAAGAGGTACAAAAGTCGCTCCGTAGTGGGTTCATCCGAGAAGCTAAATACCTTGAGTAGGTTGCTAACCCATCCTCATGAAGAAAAATAATAGGACTAGATAGAGTGCATAGACTTCACCGACCTCAACATAGTATGTCCAAAGGACAGTTTCCTCCGACCAAGGATAGATCAGATGGTCGACTCCACGGTTGGACACGAGCTACTCAACTTCATGGATGCATCCTCATGATATAATCAAATACCCATGTATGAACTGGATTAGGAACACACATCGTTCATTATTGACCAAGGTCTCTATTGTTACAAAATAATGCCCTTTGGGCTCAAGAATGTCAGCGCTATGTATCAACGTCTTATAAACTCTATGTTTGCCCAACAAATTTGTAAGACTATAGAGGTACATGTCGACAACATGCTTTCAATTTTTTGGGCCTCATTTTAAATTACTAGGGGATTGAAGTAAATCCCAAAAAGATACCGAGCCATCATCGAAATGAGAGCACTAAGTAGACCAAAAGAGGATCAAAGCCTAACTGGACAAGTAGTTTCACTCAGTTGCTTCATATCAAAATATGCGGACCGGTGTAAACCATTCTTTGATGTGTTATGAGGAGGGAAGAAGTTCGAATGGACCCACGAATGCCAAATCGCTTTCGATGAGCTAAAGAAATAATTAACCCAGCTGCCAATCCTATCCAAACCTAAGATGGGAAAGACTAAGATATAGTATGTTATCGTGTCAGAACATGCAATTAGCATTTTCCTGGCCAGAGAGGATGGAATGTAACATCCCGTCTACATACTAGCAAAGTCCTCCATGAAGTCGAGGTCCGATATTTCTCACAGGAGAAATTAGCTACGTCATCGTCATGGCGACCAGAAAGTTACGACCTTACTTCTTGGAGTGTCCTATCGAAGGTTTGACAAATTGTCCATTAGGGCAAGTTTTGCATAAACTTGACACCTCAGGTCAAACAGTGAAGTGGGCAGTGGAGCTTAGGCAGTTTGACATAAAATATAGACCACATGCCTCCAAAAAAGGTCCAGCCCTAGCCGACTATGTGGCAGAATTTAACACCGAACCCATGGAAGAGTTGCTGAAAAACTTTCCTTGGGAACATTACATGGACGGCTCCTCTACTGAACATCAATCTGAAGCCGAGGTAGTCTTAGTCTCAATCAATAGCTTTTTATTGAAAACCTTTCAACTTCAAAACCTCAACAATGAAGCTAAATACGCTGCACTGATCGTCGAAGTAAGGATGGCCAAGCAGCTAAGATTTACTTGCCTAGTAGTGTATAGCAACTCATAGTTGGTGGTCTACCAACACAACGAGACCTATGGAGCTAAGGAGGATAGGATGAACTATCTTCAAATTGTTGGGCGGGAATTCAAAAACTTCAAGATCATTCAAATCAAGCAGATCCCACGATACTAGAACAGCCATGTCGATGCTTTAGCCTAGTTGGCCATGACGAAGGAATAGAAGAGTGCGACGGTATTCCAATGTGATGGATCTCGCGTCCCGCCATTGAAAGAGTAGAAGCTGCACCAATGGTAATAGACCCTAAGCCTACTTGGCTAGATGAAATCACTTCTATATAAAGACAGTCGCATGCCCCTAAGGATCCCATTGAAGCGAGAAGGCTCCGAATTAGATCGACTATGTATACCTTAATGGATGATGTTCTCTATAAATGAGGGTATTTGACCTCCTTTCTTAAGATATTTAAATAAAGAAGAACCACTATACGCCCTACAAGAGGTGCATGAAGGTATGTGTGGAAACCACTCTGGTGGACAATCCTTAGCTCACAAAATCATATGCCAGTAGTACTTTTGGCCTACAATGACTACTTTACCAAGTAGGCAAAAGCATAACCACTTGTCAAGATTACAAAGCAATACACTATCAATTTCATATGGAAATCCATCATAGGTAGGTTCGAAAAACCTCATTCCGTTGTGACTGACAACGTGAAATTGTTCGATAGGCATCAAAAAACACTTCTCAACACCAAACCACCAGCAAGCAAACGACCAAGTCAAGGCCATCAACAAGATCGTCAAGCACACGTTGAAGGCCTTCAACACCCTCAAGGGAGGATGGGTTGAAGAACTCCCAAGAATGCTTCTCCATGTATATGAAGAGTTAGAAGTGGCTTTCCATTCCAGTTTGTGGTCTTACTGCACTACAGTAAGAACTAGCACGGGAGAAATCTCATTTTCCTTAGCCTTCAGTACAAAAGCAATGACCCCATTGGAGATTGGGATTTCATCATCCCGCACGATAGCATATCATGAAAATGAAAATGAAAAGGTTTTTCGAGGAGAACTGGACTTTTTAGATGAAAGAAGGAAGGAGATCGAACTCATAAACGCTATGTATAAACAGTGCAATGCCAAGTACTATAATCAGAAAGTGCGGAAGCGGCATTCGAAGTTGGATCCCTAGTTTTACGAAAAAAAATTTTCACCACCAAGGAGATCGGATCGGGATCCCTATGTTCCAATTGTGAGGGACCCTATAGGGTGACCAAAATCTTACCTAAGGGGGCCTATGAACTATAAGGTATGGAAGGAGAACTGCTGCTCTATCTCTGAAATGCTGAGCATCTTAGGCAATACTATCAATAAAAAGGAGATTCATTGTACTATGTAAACCCTTCCATGTTAACCACGCTATTAATAACAAGGGTTCTTTATTTACGATTATCCCGTGCTAGACGACTTTCCTATCAAGGGAACCTTCGAAGCCCTACTATAATAGCAACTGAAACCCTCCATTTCACAGAAGTATAAAAACCAAAATAATACTCGAATGGCAAGTTCATTCAACAAAATATCAGAAGTCCACAAGTTAACTGAATATCAAAATATGAGGTTTTGAGTACAATATTCATAAAGAAGGCAAAGCTAAGGGGCTGAAGAGTCTTTGTGAGTAGGGATGTTGTCTTCCACATCTTCATCAACAGGGAAGATACGAACTCCCGCTGCCTCCGATAGCCTTTTGCAGTTATTTCTTCTGCTCTTCCAAAGACTCAACCAAGAAGGCCACATCAAAATCTAGCTTCTCCCTACCAATGTACTTCACAAGCTCTTCCAGTGCTACGACATATACATCCTGGGCTAGAGGGTCAAACTCAAGGGAGGCCCTCCAAAGGTCCATGTCTTCGACCTCTTTAGTCTTAGCCTCCTTTGCCCTCTACTCTATCCCTTCAACGTAAGCACACTTCTCATCATCCCAATCTTTAGCTTTCTTCCTTTCCACCACAGCTTGTTGATTGGCCTTCTTTCCCCATAGTTGCAATGCTTTATTATCATTCATTAAGCTCAATTTTGAGGCCAATTTTGCCTCTAGCTCAATACTCATCTTATTAAGGTAGTCTTTGTACTACATATACATCCTGGGCTAGAGGGTCAAACTCAAGGGAGGCCCTCCAAAGGTCCATGTCTTCGACCTCTTTAATCTTAGCCTCCTTTGCCCTCTACTCTATCCCTTCAACGTAAGCACACTTCTCATCATCCCAATCTTTAGCTTTCTTCCTTTCCACCACAGCTTGTTGATTGGCCTTCTTTCCCCATAGTTGCAACGCTTTATTATCATTCATTAAGCTCAATTTTGAGGCCAATTTTGCCTCTAGCTCAATACTCATCTTATTAAGGTAGTCTTTGTACTCCTTTTCCTTCTCGGCAAACTTTGCCTTCTCCGCCACCATACTCCCATACATTCTCAAGGTTTGGTTCTTAGCCTCAAGCATCTTATCCAACTCAGCAGCACTTGAAATCACACGCTAAGGCTTGAAATATTAGGAAACTTGCAAGTTTGGGCTTAGAAAGTTACCTTATCTGCCACCGATGACATGTACAAGATTGACCAGTAGCTATAGACATGTCCTCACTAATTATGAGCGAAAGTTTAATAAGTTATCCAGATTTACCCCACATCTAATAGGCACAAAGGAGAGACGAGCTCGTCATTTTGAGCATGAATTAAAAACTGACATTAGGAAAGTAGTGGTAGTATTTCAATTGGATACTTATCAAGAAGTTCTGGAGAAAGCTAAATTATATGCCTTCGATGATGATGAGACTGATAAAAGTAGTAAACAGTAGACTAGCTTCTTAGATAAGCGTAAATTGTATGATAATATCAAAGGGAATGGAAAAGGTTGCAATAAGAAGGAATGGTAGGAACAAGTGTCAACATCAATGACAAGAATCAACGATCACTCTACCCAAAATGTCGAAAACCTTATCGGGAAGAATGCTTGGCAGGAAAAGGTATCTGTTATGGATGTGGCAAGCTAGGACACGTTGCCAAAGTCTACACTAAGGGACCTATAAGAAAGTTGAAGATCTGGTGGGCAACACCAGAGTTATTGCTTTAAACCAAGTAAATTTCGAGAATGAAAGTTTGTTGAGGAGGAGAGAATGTAATATCTTGAACTTACGCGCATTATATATTTCAAGCATAAATGCATGTTTAGAAAATTTAAGGTAACTTTGCAACTTTATCATTTTTTAGAGACCTTGTACTAATATTTCTAAAAGTTGGAAATACGAGTTTTACACAAAATTATGATATAATATTTATTTTGAATATTTATTAAATTGTTATCAGATTATTTGATATAAAAGTGTTTAGATAAACTTGGAATTTTATCATATTTTTACTAGAATATTATCCTTATGTAGTTAGAATTTTCTTTGATAATATTGTTTGTTAAGTATTCAATTTAAATTTTAATTAAGAATCCTATTAAAATTATATATGGAACTCAATTCATGCCAATTCAAATAAGAGATATAGAGAGAAAAGAAAGAGAGAAAGTAACAGTAGAAAGGG
>NW_019244521.1:80121-81380 GCF_002742605.1 Olea europaea var. sylvestris | reverse complement strand
ATCGGGATCCCTATGTTCCAATTGTGAGGGACCCTATAGGGTGACCAAACTCTTACCTAAGGGGGCCTATGAACTATAAGGTATGGAAGGAGAACTGCTGCTCTATCTCTGAAATGCTGAGCATCTTAGGCAATACTATCAATAAAAAGGAGATTCATTGTACTATGTAAACCCTTCCATGTTAACCACGCTATTAATAACAAGGGTTCTTTATTTACGATTATCCCGTGCTAGACGACTTTCCTATCAAGGGAACCTTCGAAGCCCTACTATAATAGCAACTGAAACCCTCCATTTCACAGAAGTATAAAAACCAAAATAATACTCGAATGGCAAGTTCATTCAACAAAATATCAGAAGTCCACAAGTTAACTGAATATCAAAATATGAGGTTTTGAGTACAATATTCATAAAGAAGGCAAAGCTAAGGGGCTGAAGAGTCTTTGTGAGTAGGGATGTTGTCTTCCACATCTTCATCAACAGGGAAGATACGAACTCCCGCTGCCTCCGATAGCCTTTTGCAGTTATTTCTTCTGCTCTTCCAAAGACTCAACCAAGAAGGCCACATCAAAATCTAGCTTCTCCCTACCAATGTACTTCACAAGCTCTTCCAGTGCTACTACATATACATCCTGGGCTAGAGGGTCAAACTCAAGGGAGGCCCTCCAAAGGTCCATGTCTTCGACCTCTTTAGTCTTAGCCTCCTTTGCCCTCTACTCTATCCCTTCAACGTAAGCACACTTCTCATCATCCCAATCTTTAGCTTTCTTCCTTTCCACCACAGCTTGTTGATTGGCCTTCTTTCCCCATAGTTGCAACGCTTTATTATCATTCATTAAGCTCAATTTTGAGGCCAATTTTGCCTCTAGCTCAATACTCATCTTATTAAGGTAGTCTTTGTACTCCTTTTCCTTCTCGGCAAACTTTGCCTTCTCCGCCACCATACTCCCATACATTCTCAAGGTTTTGTTCTTAGCCTCAAGCATCTTGTCTAACTCAGCAGCACTTGAAATCACACACTAAGGCTCGAAATATTAGGAAACTTGCAAGTTTGGGCTTAGAAAGTTACCTTATCAGCCACCGATGACATGTACGAGATCGACCAGTAGCTATAGACATGTCCTTACTAATTATGAGCGAAAGTTTAATAAGTTATCCAGATTTACCCCACATCTGATAGGCACAAAGGAGAGACGAGCTCGTCATTTTGAGCATGAATTAAAAACTGACATTAGGAAAGTAGTGGTAGTATTTCAATT
>NW_019244521.1:73787-77797 GCF_002742605.1 Olea europaea var. sylvestris | reverse complement strand
TTCTACGAGTAACATAGCCAAATACTTGGGATTGGGCTTCCTTATTCTTTGAGGCTCACCATGCGTCATCCTTAGAACTTCAATGGACTCCCAAGTGGATTTTCATCAAGCAGATGCTTCCGTTGTAACAATACTTCGATTACAACTCTGTTACTTTGCAACAATTGGTTCAAGCTCAAGACAACCTTCTCCTAAAACGGGAGGTGCTATGCACTGTGAAACTTTTCCTATTTCGATGCATGTTTAAGGTAGGATTTATGGAATAACGGGTGGACTTTTGAATGCTCTAGCGCTCAAGTTCATAAGCCACAGTCCCTATTTTTTCCATCACCCTATATGGTCCAAAATATTTATAACAAGCTTATGATTGGCTTGTTTGAACATTGATAGCTATCTGAATTGATGTAATTTTAAAAGAACCCAATCAATCACCTTAAAAAAATCATCACAGCAGTGGGCATCTACCTGTTATTTCATTCGATTCTTGGTCTGCTCCATATTTTTCTTTAGACGACAAGTCATCCCGATCACATAGCTCCTTATCTACTTCCTGCACAACTACAATGCTTGGTAGATAACAAGTAATTACAGGCAGTGGTCTCCCATATAAGGCCTGAATGGGATAAGTCAAATCTTACAGTTGAATATGGTATTATAATCGAATTCTGCCCATGGTAAAGGAGGACTCCATAGCTGTGGTGCTTCGATGCACAACTTCTATTTGACCATCAGTGTCAGGGTGATAGGAAGATGTCATCTTCAATTGCATCCCTTGCAACTTAAAGAATTCTTGCCAAAGATTAATTGTAAACAGAGCACCATGATCACTAGTAATAGTTCGAGGAATACTATGAAGGCGAGCCATACTTTCAACATACCCCTCCGCAATTTTCTTAGTTCTGAATTGACGAGTTACGACGATGAAATGGGTGTACCTTGAGAGGCCGTCTATTACCACCAATATGCCATTTTTTTGTTGGAGCTTGACAATCATTCTTGAAGTCCACAGAAATGTCATCCTATACTTGTAAAAGTACGAGAAGAGGTTGACGGAGACCCGCTGGTCGAGAAAGTATGAGGAGAGGTTGAAGGAGACCCGCTGGTCGAGAGACAGTCTTATTTCATTCGAACCCAACAAATGCTGCATATCCTTCTTGGTTCCGCTCCAATGGAAAGCTTGGGCAATTATCTTCCAAGTCCACATTACTCTTGAATGACCTCATGTCTTTGTGTTATAAAACTCCTAAAGTAGAAGATATTGTAAGGAATTTTTTAATCAATCATGTGGGCTTATATGTATGAATTATTGTGAATTAAATTAAGGAAAAATTTCATAACTAAGAAATTAAGTATGTCATATTTCAAAATTAAGAAAATAAGTTTCAAACTTCATTTCAAAAACAAGAAAATAAGTTTCAAACTTCAAAAATCGGATTTTTATTAAAAATTATTTATTATTAAATTAATTAATTAATTATTTTATTAATTAAATATATTTAAGTCACATATCTATACAATTTGGTCACAAATTAATAATTTAATTAATCATTTATTAATTTTTTGTCATAAATTATTTTACGATCACAATTCAAAAAATTTGTAAGTCATAAGTCACAGATCACAACTATTATAGGTCACGGATTAATTTTTTTTTTTTTTAGGTCACACACTATTCTTGGTCACAATTTATCTTTTTAGTGGTCACATATTGTTTATTGGTCACGGGTTAATCAATTTAATAGTCACAATCAATCAAATAATCTGTGACCACCATCAAACCTCCGTTACCTCTACAGCACCACCGTCACCACCACCGCCACAACCACACCAACACCACTGTCACCGTCACAGCACCACAACCATCACCACTACCATCACGGCAGACCAACCACAGAACTCCACAAATCCACCACACAACAACAAATTCACCACAAAACCGTTCCCACAGAACCATTCCCACAAATCCACACAACCACCATCCC
Source organism: Olea europaea var. sylvestris (assembly GCF_002742605.1). NCBI lineage: Eukaryota > Viridiplantae > Streptophyta > Magnoliopsida > Lamiales > Oleaceae > Olea > Olea europaea. The sequence continues at coordinate 75,815 of NW_019244521.1, read as the reverse complement.
CACCACAGAACTGCACACCTCCACCACCACCGCTCACCAAACCGCCACATCACCACCTCATCTACAACAACGCAGTACGGCAATACCCTATTACCACCACAATCCACACTATACCGCCACCACCCTAACGAAACCATTACATTGTCCCACTCCACAGAATCGAAGCAATTGCAAACCACCGCTTCACATCCTTGCCCTTCTGAATTCACCACTGTCATGCAATCAACCCCCGTAGTATGTCCACTGCTTCACATCGCAATGAATCTAGGCGATTGCAAACCACCTCTTCACATCACTGTCAGATCGCTTCAGCCGTTGGGCTAGGGACCTGCACCAACCACATCTTCACGTCGCGACGAGGCTAGATTGGTCTATCGTCGGAGTTTGTAGCCGGCAGAAGCGTTGATGTAGAGAGAGAGAGAGACATACGATAGTGTCTTGGGTAGAGAGAGAATGAAATGTTTATGAAGATGATTAGGGTTTGTAATGTATATAATGGACTATATTAGTAAAATATTGATTAAAATAATATTTCTGATTATTGAAATATGAAACTTTGAATCTGATTTTAGAAGGTTGAATAGTTAAAGTATGATTTCATGTAATTTCCACTTAAATTAAAGGCTATCAAATTTGGTTAAGCCCGTTTAAAAGTGATCTAATAAAATTTCAGTATTTTGGGCTTTAATGCATCCAATTAAAGTGTGGATCTTTTATGTATAGAGATGGGGCCCTGGTTCCTAACTCTATAATGGGTCAAATTATGTTAAAGGCCATCAATATATATAAATATGATTATGGTCCCCAAATCAACCAACTTGCTCATTCTGTTCTGCCTCCCATCACTAGAGAATTAAGGGTTGCATATTGATTTGGAAGACAAAGCCGCAATATTCAACAATTGCATTAATCATGACTCATTTAGGTACGCTTCTGCTATAGTTCTTGAATGTCTTGATGATCCAACATGAAAGATCTGACTATTTTACGGTAACAATTTCTCCTACAGATACTTCATGGTTGAATCTTGTTGAATTGATAGTCGCACCTTGAACCATAATAATTCATCCCTCCATTCATAATTAGGCACCGCTTGATCATCAGATTCTAAGCGGCTCCTTATTTTTAACCCATCAACTTTCAGCTGCTTCCATTTTATTTCATCCCTTATAAAGAATTTGTGGTCCAAAATTGCCCGTAGAGTCCTTACTTTTCTAGAAAGTGAATTTGCTGCATTGTTTTCCTTATCAGGTCTATATATTATTTTATATTCATAGCCTAGCAACTTGGTGGCCCATTTTTGCTACTCTGTAGTGGCTACATGTTGCTCCAAGAAATACCTTAAGCTACATTGATTCGTTAGGATATGAAATTTCCTGCCCAAATGATGGGATCTCCAACATGAATAGCTCAAGGATAACAAGAATCTTTTGAATAAATAAACCAAGTTTCCTATCTTTGGACCCAACATTTTACTCAAAATGCCACTGGTCTACCTCGTTGGTACAATATAGCTCCAATACCTATGTTGGGATTTCTTGATGAAATATAATTGACAAAATGAAAAAGAAAGAACAATCTCAAAGCATAATCGAAGAATGTTCCAAGAACACCAAAATATTGACCTAGTTCAACTAATCGTCCTAGTCTGGGGGGCTTAGGGATTGAAGCCCGTTCCACTAGTGCAAATCTGCCATTAGAGTATCATACACATCAAATCACTAAAAAAAAACTAGTTTTGATTATCGATCCATATGTATCTACAAAAACAAGACTCAAATCCCTTTGAATAATCAACCTTAAAAATCGTGACTCAAACAAATGACAACACGGACTCAACCAAGCCTCGACTTACTGTAGCAGAATAGTTTTCAAAGATTAATCTCAAGAAATGATTAAACAAAGAACATTTTAACCAGAAAAGGGGGAGATCACACACAAACAAAAAACTGAAAAGTCTAAAATAAAAAAAAATAAAAAATAAAAAAATAAATCAGTAAAGCCATAGTGGAATCACAGCCAAAGTCA
>NW_019244521.1:71952-72685 GCF_002742605.1 Olea europaea var. sylvestris | reverse complement strand
ACCAATCTTAAGTACATATGAATCAAAACATTTGTACCACTATCTAGGACTTTGAGGCATTGTGAGTTGGAAGGTTAAGCTCTTCAGTTTCATTTTCAATTTGAAGTTCATTCACCTCAACAAGTTTATGTTATTTAGTTAAAAGAGTTTCATTTTCAATTTCTTCAGGTTGAAATAGGTTGAATTTAGTTAACTTCACCTCACTCTGAATTCCCTTCTCATTTACAGGTTTAGCAAACTTATCTACTTTATGTTTTAGGCATGGCAGTTCACATTCATTAAAGACTACATCTCTGCTATTAATAATTTAATACCTTGTACAACAAAACCTATAATCTGTACCCTTTTACCCCTGCAGGATAACCTAACATAACACATTTAGTAGCTCTAGGTTCTAATTTATTAGATTGATGTGCATAAGTAACGCACCCAAAGACTCTTTTATCAGATTTGGTGGTCTTTCAATCCACGGTGCTTTTGGATTCATTAAAGACTACATCTCTGCTATTAATAATTTAATACCTTGTACAACAAAACCTATAATCTGTACCCTTTTACCCCTGCAAGATAACCTAACATAACACATTTAGTAGCTCTAGGTTCTAATTTATTAGATTGATGTGCATAAGTAACGCACCCAAAGACTCTTATATCAGATTTGGTGGTCTTTCAATCCACGGTGCTTTTGGAGTTTTGAAATCTACATAACTGGATGGAGATTTATTAATCAAGT
>NW_019244521.1:63154-67086 GCF_002742605.1 Olea europaea var. sylvestris | reverse complement strand
TGGTTGTTTCTAATCTGTGTTATGAGAAAATTACCGAATTCACTGATTTCTTATTGTTGAATTAATGAGCCATGTGTTTTGGGCAGTGGATTGTGCAGTGGTGTGGCCATCAATCTCATTAATAATTTCTTCTTTAGTAAGAACATTTATGGTTTTACAACTGCACAGTTCTTTATTTTGACTAAAAGAAGAAGAGGATGAATTTGAACTAGTTTTAGCATCAGAATCTGCTTGATGTTGGTAAACCTGTTCTAAATTAGAAATAGATTCATCAGTAGAACTAGAGTTGATAAGATTAAGAAGTTCAATTTTGAAATCAAATCAATTTGAAGATTATTTATATTTCCTTTTAAAGGACATTTATTAGAATAATGTCCTGACATTCTACATTTCCAATAAGTAACATTATAAATTTTTCAAAAAAAAAAAAAAATTCTTTTGAAATTTTCTTTTGGAAAATTTTTTTAATAAGGTTTTAGAAAATTCTTTTCTTTAGAGTAAAATTTTATTTTAGGAAATCTTTTTCTTTTTGTTTTTAAAGGAGAGATAATTCTTTCAAATCCATATTGTTCACAGAATGATCCAAGTTCTTTACGACTTAATTCTTACTGATTTCAATTTGGCTTTGAGTTTAAGATCAATACAGAGAGCTAATATTACCCTCTCGATTGACTAAACTAATTAGTTTTCCAAAAGTAAGGTTATTATAAGGAATTGTATTACTATTTTCCTTTTTGATTGATTTTTTGACCCTTTCTGAAAAAGGTTTAGGAAGTTCAGATAAAAATCTTTCTTTCCAGTAAGATTGATTACAATCATTTTGCATTAATACTTGTGTTAAAAACATCTTTGTACCAGCAAAAATATCTTGTATGCTAGGACAATTTTGATTCATTAAAATATCAGAATATTTTTGAAAAACATCTGTTGTGCCAACGAAATGTTTGATGATACCATAAGTAATAGTAAAAAAAAACTATTGTTTGTATCATCTTCTTTAACAGCAATAGCTTTTTGATTTCTTTCTACTTCATTAAGATATTTACCCCACCAATTATTTAATTGGCCAGAAATCCCTTAGTAATATTATTTGTAGCTTCGAAAGGATAAGCATTTTGAGTAATATAAGTATTATAACAAATACTCATTCTTTCAATGAATTAAATAATTTGATATTCAGATAAACCAACTAAATTCTATTAAGCAATACCATTACTGTCAAATGTCAATGGTTTATCTTTCTTTTCTTCAAAGAGCAAATCAGGAGGAGTATGTCTTGGATAATACGCAGGGATTTTTGAATATCTATAATTTTGACCTCGTAATTTTTGAATATCTACAAATTGAGATTCAATTTGTCTATAGTTTTAATATTATTTGAAGAAGAGGAAGATGATATTTTTGATAACTGAGTAGCAAGTTCTTCAAGAACATTAAAATCAGTTTTGACATTTTATTTTTATTTTGAGAAGTAACTTCATGAAATTTGATTAAAGTTTGACTAATGGATTTTTTGGAAAATTTCTCAGGAGTAGAAGCTTCAGAATCGGACTTTATTTTAATTATGCTGAATTGGGAACGTACTGATTGGGATAATTCTATGTGTACACCTCATGGTGGACACAATAGATTACAACCCCCTCACATAGAGGGGGTCACGAATATTTTACTGTATGCAGGCCCCCTCCATGTGAGGGGGTGTAATGTTATGTGTCTACACCATTGTATACGCATAGCATTGTCCTAGTGATCGGAGAATAACATCTGTACAATTATTCTGAACTTGAATATTTTTAATATTTTTAGCAATAACTCTAGAATCATCTGTTGTTCTGCAGATATTTTCTTAAGGGGAGATGCAAGGCTTTCATTATTACCATAAGATACTTAAATTTCTTGCATAGGAAGATTGAAGATTGAATTGTATTGTCAGAAGTTGTTTTCCAAGTCTTTTTTGTAATATTTGTAATTCAAATAGTTTTTGTTTTTAAAGTAGGTTTTTTGTTATAAAGTTTGAAATAACCTCACTCATAAAAACTTAAATATTAGGAAAAGCATAAAATTCTTCCTAAAAAGATTTAATTTCTTTTTTTGAAAAACTTTTTCAAATTTTTTTTCTAAAATTTCTTACTTCAGTAGACTGATTAGTTTTAAACTCTTTTCTTCTATTAATAGAAGATATAACATTACATTGTTGATCTTGTCTATCTAAAAAAGGAGGTAACTTATCAGATAAAGTTGGTGAGCCAAGTTGTTCTGACTCTTCTTTTTTATCTTCTTTGTTATATTGAGGTTTCAAAATATTTGGATTAAAATCAACACATGTTAAGGAAGATGTTGAAAATCTGGCTGATTGAAAAGAAGTATCTCTAGATCTATCTTCAGAGTAATATCTTTGAACTTTAAAGAAGATGAAGATGATCCTTTAAAAATCATCTTAATATTTCCATCAAGAAAAATAATGATTTGATTAGGAGAAGTTTGAACAAGAACAAGAATAGAATTTTAAGCATTCTCAAAATTCCATTCACTAGATTAAAAATTCCATGGTATTCTTTTAGGAATCAAAATATTGGAATGAAAAGGATCTACTTCTACCAAAGGACTTTCGTCTTTTGGCAAAAGCATTTGAACGATCGTCAAAGTCAAGATTTTTAGCTTGAATATGAAGATTAAAAGCATTCAGTATAGCTTGATCATTAAGATTGATAGAAAAATTTGGATAAAATTTGAAAAATTCAAGAACATTTTCTAGATTTGATTCTAGAACAAATAGTAATGAATTTTCAAATTTGAGGAGTCCTTAGATCTAAGAGTTATGAGAAAAGGAATGTAGAATCCAAGTCTAAATAATGGTTTGACAGCAATTTGAACTAATCCAATATGAAGATATTTGAATTTCTTCCTGTGGGATTCAATAGCATCCTTTGAAAACAAATTAATTAATATAAGCATTTTGACTCTTGATAGGTATAGTTTGTTCAAAAGTTTTGATAACATATTTTTGAGTAAAATCAAACTTTTATATTCATAGATAGAGCTTTTCATACCTTTGAAATAGTTCAGTTATGAAGTCTTTGTTCGATTTGAGCTATTTGAAGTTCTTTAGAATTGAAATCATTTGATACAGATGCAAATGCTCGATCTAATTCTTCATCATTTTGAAAAACATTTGATATATTTTCAAATTTACTACTAGATCTCTTAAACCAATTTGAAATCGAAGACATAATTGAACAAAATGAAATTATAATAACTTACTATGGTAGACACAGTGTTACAAGATAGACTAAATCTTACCAAACTTACAACGAGATCATCCTAACACACATACGCTGGTTCAACACGAGATGACCAACGCTATTTAGCAGACATCCAAGTTTGAATCATATTTTCTGTAGACACAGTATCTAAAATGAAAAATTACTAAAACCTCACTCCATTCACTTATCTGGCTCTGATACCAAATTAGGGCCAGGGAAAATGTGTAGAAGTAATTGAGATAGAAAACATTAAATATCAATTTTTTGAATAATATAAGTTTAAAATCCTTCAAGGTTATTATGTTTGATTCTTTTAGGACTTGTGCGTACTATGGTTTTATTTTTAAAGTGTACAGATGAGTTTATTTTTGACATAAGATTTGCCTATATATATATATATATATATCTAGATTTAGAACTTAACACTTTAAACATTAAACGTTAAACTATACCTTAAAAAAAGAGGGAGGATATATAGCACGTTCAATTAACACTAATGCATATGCCTTCCATCTCAAATTAAACTACTTAAATAATGAATGTGTGCATTGAAATGCGTAACATAGATAAAAATATATTTTGGTTATCAAAAGTTCGTGAATGACGACTGTGAAAATACTACGAAATATTTTATTGTGGTGTACTAACTCATTGAGAGTTTTTTTTTTT
>NW_019244521.1:55683-58926 GCF_002742605.1 Olea europaea var. sylvestris | reverse complement strand
GTTACTAAAAATAATAAGAACAAAATAATAAATTAATAATTATAAAATGAAAAATAATTCAATTTTTTTAAGGTTTAGTTTAAAGTCATTAAGTATGTTACATAACCATTAGAAATTAAATTAGTCTAAACTCTCACAAGATTATTTATAATTATTTTTCCTATCTATTTTTCAGGTAAGATGTAAAAAAATTACGAGTTGTGAGGGCCAAAGGAAACTAAAGGAATTATAAAAGACCAAGTTCTAAAGTCCTCATCATGACTAGGTGAGTATAGTTAACTTTCTTTAGGCATATTGATTGTTCATATTGAGGAATATGTGTCTTCAAGTCTAAGGTGAAACTCGTTATGCTTACTTTGCTTGTTTGTGTATAATGTTAATTTTATTTTTTATTTTTCCAAATATTGAAAAAATGATATAATAAATTGAATGATTCGAAAAAATTTAAAATATTCTCTTGTAAAATGTACGTGGGAGTTTCCATAAATTGTAATATTAGCTTTAGTGTATATAATAAGAAATAGAAGAGAGGAAAACATGAAAAAGATAGTTCTTTCGTTTAATACCAAAAGCAACCATTTTCTTCAATACGGTATCAGAGCTCTAGGTTTGGGTTGTCTTCTCTGCCAAGTCTGATGTCGTCTTCAAGGTTAAGTGGCAGCACAAGTGGCGGACGTGGGTTCTTTGTTGTGGTTCGATAGTGTCTTTGCTGTCAGTGGGGAGTTTTTTGGGTGTTCGCGTCGCCGATCGTTGGTCATGGGTTGAGTCGTTCCTATGGTAGTAGTTGGTGATTCGGTGGTAATTTTGTGGTGTTTAGGTGGTTGTGGAAGGGGTTTCTCCGGTGGCGTTGTTGTAGGCCGTGATTGGAGCTATTAAGTTTTGTTCTGCAGATGTCGATTTCATAGCTGCAATTGGCGATGGAATTTGTGACCTTTATTCTTGGGTTGCCTGTGTTATGATTTGGGCTGCTTGTGGGTTTAATGAAATTTTATTCGGGCTGTGTTGTTGAGCTTGTTTAATTGATTTGGGTGTAGGGTTGTTTGGTTAGTTTAATTCCATTTGTTTTGTTGTTGATTACAAAACTTCTTCAATTTTGGGCCCATTAATTTTATTGTTGGGCTGATCGCTTGGTTTTTGTCTGTTTGTGGTCCACTAGTAGCTTGGGTGGATAACATTATGTCATCCAAAATGGAGATTTTCAATCTGACTGGACTCAGGGTACCTAAAAATTTGAATGAAAGAAATTAAACTTAGTGGGCTAGGTGTGTCTAGGTATTTTTGCGAGGTAAGGGTTTATATAACCACTTAATTTTAGATAAAACATATGCTAAGTCTTCAGAAAATGACAAAGGCTGATTCTACTCTTAATGATTGATGGGATCAAGAAGATAATGCCATCATAGGTCTTCTTATGATCGAATGTATTGAGCCTCATATCGGGTCTTCCATCTCTATATGCCTATTGCGAAGCAAATCTGGGAGCATCTCAAACATGTACATTCTGGAACCGGAAATGTTACTCAAATATATGAGATGTGTAAACAATACTTTGGGCTTGAGAAGGGCTAGAGTCTTGTTGAATATTATAGTAATTTTTTGGTTGTATGCCAGGAGATATTTATCAATCTATTTCTCTTAAATTTCATATTGATCTTCCATTAGAGTTTGAAGCAGTTCGGGTACAGATATTGGGTGGAAAAGAGCTTCCCAGTCTTGCGGAGACATTTTCTCGTATTCAGTGCTCCACTCTATCGGATAGTAGTCCTAGTGATTGTTCTACTTTTATTGCTAAAGGTGGCTCATCTGAAGTTGGACGTGGTAGTCGAAGTGGACGTGACAAAGGTGGTTTTAGCTCTTGAGGTGGACGTGACACTAGAGGTTGTGGTCGTTCGAGAAATCGTGAACCTCAATACTCATTGTGGTCGTACCTCCATTGAATTTTGTTGGGATTTATATGGTAAGCAGTCTGCATCTGCTAATCAAGTCTCATCTAATGAGGATCACCAATTAGTATTTACACCAATGAATAACTTTTGTTCAACATTAGAGTTTGATTTCATGTTTGTATCATGGGATGAGTATGCTGCATTCTTAACTCATAAGCAGACCACTTCCCATGGCTTCTCGCTATCTCTTGTCATCCTCTCATAATCCGTGGATCATAGATTTCGGAGCAACTAAACAAATGACTAGTTCATCCACTTCTCTTATTGATTATCATCCTATTACATTTTCCAATTACTAACGGTTCCCGAAACTAGTGTTGTAGGCTCGAAAAATGCCCACCTTAGTCCGACCATTGATTTGTTGACTGTCCTTCATATTCTTGGCTTTCCCTTTAGTTTGTTGTCTATTAGTAAATTTACCTCAACTCTTCAATATTCTGTAACATTCTATCCTTCGGTGTGTTTCTCAGGATCTCAAGATGAAGTGGATGATTGGTATGGGGCATGAAGTTGGTGGCTTGTATTACCTAGATCTTTCACAAATCTATGAGTCAGGGCTCTCCAATCTTCTGTATCACCCATGCAGTGGCATGTCATCTTGGTCATCCTTCTCTTTCCACTTTGAAATGTCAAGTCGTTAGTCTTCATAATGTGTCATACCTTGAGTGTGAAGTTTTCAACTTAGCAAGCATCATCGTGTGTCTTTTCTTTAAAAACTGTTAGTCGTGTTTCTCGTGAATGGGGACCAATCAATGTTTTATCTAATACATTTCAGTATTTTGTTACTTTTGTGGACAATTATTCTTGTATGACTTGGTTATTCTTAATGAAAAATCATTTTGCATTACTTTCTATATTTCAAATCTTTTGTACTATGATCAAAACTCAGTTTAACCAAACAATTTGTATTTTGCATTCTGATAATACCAAAGAGTATAAGTTTGTTTCTTTTTCGTCATATCTCTCTTTAAAAGACATTATTCATCAAACATCTTGCACACATACTCACCAACAAAATGGATTTGCAGAACGCAAAAATCCTCATTTGTTAGAGGTTACTCGTGCTCTTCTTCGTCATGTACATGTCCCTAAATTGTTTTGGGATGGTGCTATCCTCACTGAATGCTATCTCATTAATCGCATGCTGTCTTTTGTTTTGGATGGTGCATCGCCTTCTTCTATTGTATTTTCCTCATCTTCACAATACTCGTTACCTCTTAAGTTGGGTGCGTTTATTATGTACATCATTTCGGTCCTAGTCATGACAAACTTGACTTTCGCTCTATGAAATGTATTT
>NW_019244521.1:47890-50815 GCF_002742605.1 Olea europaea var. sylvestris | reverse complement strand
CTCTGTATAGAATGGCCCCAACCGAATTGAAAGAGTTGAAGTTACGATTACAAGAGTTGTTGGATAAAGGTTTTATTAGACCTGACTTTTCACCATGGGGTGAACCAGTACTTTTTTTATAAGAAAAATGGTACAATGAGATTGTGTATCAATTATTGAGAGTTAAATAAGGTGACAATTAAAAATAAATACCCATTGCCAAGAATTGAAGATTTGTTTGATCAACTTCACGGTGCAACAATATTCTCGTAGATTGATTTGAGATATGGATACCATCAACTAAAGATAAAGGAAGATGATATTTCTAAGACAACATTTATTACAAGATATGGTCATTATGAGTTTTTAGTGATGTCATTTGGGTTGACAAATGCCCCAATTGCTTTTATGGATTTGATGAATCTCAATTTAAGGATTACCTTGATAAGTCTGTCATCATATTTATTAATGATATCCTTATTTATTCTCGTACTAAAGAAGAACATGGTAAACACTTGAGAATTGTCCATCAGGTTTTGAAAGACTAGTTATATGCAATTTTAAGAAATGTGAATTTTGGTTAGACAGAGTTATATTTTTCGAACATGTAGTATCAGGTCGCATCAGTAGATCCAAGTAAAGTAGAGGCTATTAATAGTTGGCCATACAAACCCTTCAAAGGTTAGAAGTTTTATGGGTTTAGCTGGATATTATCGTAGATTTCTGGAAGGATTTTCAAAAATATCGTCGCCTTTAACATAATTAACCAGGAGTACTAAGTTTGAATAGACAGATGCTTATAAGCAAAGTTTTCAGGAATTAAAGAAAAGACTGAATTAAAGAAAAGACTGACTTCAGCCCCTATCCTTTCAATCCCATCTGGTATTGGAAGCTTTGCGGTTTATAATGATGCTTCAAAGAATGGTCTGGGATATGTAAAATGGTAAAGTTATTACACATGCCTCTAGACAACTAAAAGAGTACGAAAAGAATTATCCTACACATGACTTGAAACTCGCCGCAGTTGTGTTTGCACTTAAAATATGGAGATATTATTTGTATGAAGAATGGTACGAGAGTTATACTGATCATAAAAGCTTGAAATATTTGTTTACATAAAAAGAATTGAATGTGAGACAACAAAGGTGGCTAGAGTTGGTAAAAGATTATGATTGTGTGATCAATTATCACCCCGGCAAGTCTAATGTTGTAGCAGATGTGTTGAGTAAAAAATCAATATCGAGCGTTACAGCTATGATTGTGACTCAAAGATCAAAATTTGTAAACTTGCAGAAAATGGATATTGAAATCATACCGCTAGGATTGGTAGAGGCTAAACATGCAGCATTGACACTTCAGCTAACTTTATCAAATAGAATCTAGCAAAAACAACAGGGAGATGAGTATTGTTCCAAGAAAAGGAAGGATATACATGATGAAAAAGTGTCAGACGTTCGGATATCAAAAAATGGTATCTTGCGATTTTGGGGGCGATTATATGTACTTGATGCATAAAATATCCAAGGTGATATTCTATTTGAAGCTCACACGACACCATATTCATCCAGGAACTACTAAAATGTATAAGATTTGAAGTTGCATTATTGGTGGCTAAACATGAAAGGTGATATAGTTGAATATGTGGGACAATGTTTAATATGTCAACAGATAAAGGCAGAACATCAAAGGTCAGCAGGAAACTTACAACCATTACCTATCCTAGAGTGGAAAAGGGCAGAATCACAACAGGCTTTGTTGTCAAATTACCAAAAGTGACTAAGGGATACGGTCGTATTTGGGTTATTGTGGATAGGTTAACAAAATCAGCTCGTTTCATTCCAATTTGTTCCACTTATTCCATGAATTGATATGATCTTCTTTATGTACAAGAAATAGTCAGACTTCATGGGGTGCCACTATCTATTGTTTCAGATATGGATTCTATGTTTTTATCTCTCTTTTGGAGAAGCTTACCTAAGGTTTTGGGAATGTAACTATCTTTTAGCATGGCTTATCATCCTCAAACTAATGGACAATCAGAAAGAACAATATAAATATTGGAAGATATGCTGAGGCTTGTGTATTAGATTTCGAAGGTCAGTAGAGTAAATTTTTTCCTTCGGTAGAATTCGTGTACAATAATAGTTATCATGTTACGATTGTAATGGCTCCTTATGAAACATGATATGATAGAAAATGTAGATCTCCAGTTCATTGGGATGAGGTTGGGAAAGAAAACTATTAGGTCTGAATATGGTACGTGAAATGGCTAAAGTGGTGACACAAATACGTTAGCAGATGCAAACTGTTCAAAATCGACAGAAAAGCTATGTAGACCAAAGAAGGAGAAGGTTGGAATTTACTATGGGAGATCAAGTAATTTTGAAGATAGCACCGATGAAAGGAGTGATGCGGTTTGCAAAGAAAGGAAAACTAAGCCAAGATATATTGGTCCGTTTATTATTAGTGAGAGAATTGGAAATGTCTCCTACAAACTTGACCTTCCTTCATCAATGTCTCAAGTACACAATGTGTTTTCATGTGTCCATGCTAAGAAAGTACATTGGAAATCCTTCTCATGTATTGAAGAATGAACCGATGGAGATAAAACTAGATTTGACTTACGAAGAAAAACCTATAGAGATCCTTCAACGAGAGATAAAGTGACTAAGAAGTAAGAAAATTCCATTGGTTAAGGTACTGTGGTGGAATCAATCAACCAAATAGGCTAATTGAGAAAGAGAAGATGAAATGCGTGTTAAATATCCTGAACATTTCGGTAAGCATATTTTGAAAATGAAGTTTTTATAAGGAGGGGAGGATGTAATAACCCGAACTTCATGTTATACATTTGGCCAATACAATTCATGCATTTCATGCTAGCTACATCGTCATATAAATTTTCTAATTGCTTTCTCTTAAAATGATGCATTCAATTATCGAGGC
>NW_019244521.1:44247-45878 GCF_002742605.1 Olea europaea var. sylvestris | reverse complement strand
TTGAAATTGTGTGTTTCTCAAAATACTATTACAAGGGTGCTATTTTTGGCTCACTTGGCAACATCCAACAAGTTTATTGGCTGGGTAAGGATTGTGCTAGTTGAGAAGGGTTGTGAACTGTCTGATCATATGGATGGCTGAGATTCATTCTTAGATTATTAATCCATTTGACTTGGATGTCGATTCACTATGGCTTTAACCTTTTTTTTTATTTTTTTTATTTTTTATTTTATACTTTTCAGTTTTTTGTTTTTGTGTGATCTTCACCCCCTTTTCTGGTTAAAATGTTCTTTGTTTAATCATTTCTTGAGATTAATCTTTGAAAACTATTCTGCTACAGTAAGTCAAGGCTTGGTTGAGTCCGTGTTGTCTTTTGTTTGAGTCACGATTGTTAGGGTTGATTATTCAAAGGGATTTGAGTCTTGGTTTTGTAGATACATATGGATTGAATCAAGAATTTTTCTTACAAGGTATGAGCTCACCAACTTCTTTCTCCATGCAATATCAAGATGTTTGGAAATTATGATTTGAAAATTTGAAATTAGATTTAAAATATTTTTAATAATTTTTTTTAAACTCTCATTTTATTTGGGATTGGGACCTGTTATTTTAGAGAGTAGGTGAAATTAAAATTGTACAAGAGCAACTTGTTAGGTTTACAATTTATTTATTTATTTTTTTAAATCAAACATCCAAAAACAAAGAATTCATATTCTTAAATTCCAATCTGGGCATCGTCAATAAAGCGTGCTGCCAAATATACTCGTTTTTGGATGCTTGACTTAAAAATAAATTGGATATTCTCATGTTCTTCCATGTATCATCAATGAAGCGTCCGTCAAACATAAACAAAACACACTTCATATATTTGGTAGCACACTTCATTGACATTACTTGAAATTTGAGGAAATTGCTTCTTCATTTTCATTAAAATTGAATTGTATAAATTTGAAACGTAAAATATACAAAGTTGTAGAAGTAGAATGTGTGCGTGTGTTGAAAATTGAAATTCTTTTAATTTTTTATTATCATTTTAAAACCCTACTTTTTTGTTTGAGTTTGGGACCAATTACTTAGCCCCGTTTGTCCCCCATTACCTGAAAATGAAAATGGGGGGAATAATATTTTTTAGAAAAATGAGTGGTTAAAAAAGAAGGAAAAATTTTCGATTTACGTGTAATATTATTTTATGGAAGATTGTGTGATTGAAATTAGGAAAGAGAAAAATGGAATGTAATGTAATTGAATTTAATGGGGATCAAACGGGGGCTTAATTTTGAAGGTGGAGCTAAACTTATACAAACACAACTTGTTACATGTACAAATTTTTTGAAATGAATAAATTGGATAATTTATAATTTAGAGAATAAAGATGAGATGTATAAATTGGATAACATATAGTGTATGTAGAAAATAAAATTGAAGGACTTTATATAATAAAATTGTAATAATGAATGTATGTGTATGTAATATAATTGTAGAGAGTAGAAAAATTGTAGAATAAATAATAATAATGAAGGAATTATATTGTAGAAAGAGTAGAAGAGAGATTGTTGAATTTGTTGTGAGATAAAAATGATTAGGGGTAAGGTATTTGTAGAGGAAAAAAATAAATTAAAAAATTTCATAAC
>NW_019244521.1:29643-43721 GCF_002742605.1 Olea europaea var. sylvestris | reverse complement strand
GAGGAGTCGACCTAGAGGTCTTCTATTATTGTGATAGGTTACGGTTGATTTGTGAGTTCAGACCCCCCAACAAATGTCCCCAATGTCCAGATGCTTATAGTCAATAAATTTTAGGTCTTCAACCCTTATTATGGAACAAGAACAGCCTCTATTTATTTTTATTTTTATTATTTGGGAGTCAGACGATATAAATTGTAATTAAATGTAGTTCTACTGGATATGGCCTCCTTTCACAATAGCTTATGGGAAAAGTTTCTCATCTAATGATCTTACCCTTTTATTCCCATTAATATATTCAAGGCCCAAAATCTAAAAGTTTCACCTTTCCTCTTTTAAATCTTTCTTTCCTTTCATTTCTCTCACCTTTGGTTTAAGATTTATTCTCAAGTATTCTTCTTCCCTCATACTCTGAAATTTCAAGAGCTTCTCCAAGGACTTTCATCACTTCCAGTTCGATTAGTTAACATGTACTTTCTTGTTCTCCCAACCTCTTTACTTCACTTTTTATTATCTCTCTTCTCCCTTCTTTTATGGTGTGAGCATGAGTTCTGACGAGAGCATAGTGCATTCTTGGCAAAAATAATCAAGAAAAATCTAAAACTCCAATTGAGATGGGCTCCTCGTCGAGTTTGGACTTGTAGGAAGTTTTTTCTCTAGCTCCTTTGTCTATAATCCGACTTGAAAGGACTGTGGCATCTGTGGTTGTGAATAGAATCCACCAACTAGACCTACACATTAGAGGAGTGGAATGGTAAAGTGAGTCAACCCTAGGATGACTTAGTGAGTGAGGGTGATGCTGGAGATGAGGTTGGTTCTAGGTCTAATTGGTGGATGGAAGTGTTTAAACATCCATTCTGTAGTCTTGTCTATAAATTTAGGACAATGATGAAGAACATTTAAAGTCCCTAGTTCTATAGAGATGTTCATCCCACTTCTTAGGCTTCTGAATGTAACACCCCCAAATCAATGTTCCGGGGGCTACCCGATTCATTCTTTATCTGTAAGAAAAGTGGATTTACTCATACTGTAACACAAACTTTGAAAAATTACGTGGAATAACATAAACTATTTTATTGTATCATAAAATGTCAGTTGATCCAATCTATTATCGAGATATAACTTCAATCAATTTTGAAAATAAAATTATTATTTGAAAATAATTTTCTTGCTTAATACTAAAAGAAATTTAAGTTCTTGACCCTGAACTTTGCCAGCAGTCTCAATCTCCAGCTTCGATCAATCACGTATCTGCAAAATATTTTTAGAATATGGAATGAGCATATGAATACACTCAGTACAGATTTCATTTCAGTATTTTCACAATTTAATATGAAAAGCATATAAATTACGCATATAACATAATTTTCAAGTGAGACAGAAACCAAACCATCTCATTCTCACTTGGATTATACTCATTCTTAATCTCTACTTATGGTATTTAAGCCCTATGGCTGGTTCATGTGTAGAACTACGTAATAATAAACCTGTGGTATTACACATAGGATCCTTCTTACTATTAAGTTGGATAACATAATAATACATAAATTACTCAATTTAAAACATTAAAAAACGAAAAATACAAAAACACTTGGCACATAGAGAAATCCATATCTTGTTCATTAAATTACTTGTATACTTGGGTTGTTTGGGATTTAAAATTCTTGCTAATGGATCATGATCGCACTAAAAGAACTTTTATTCCTCTCTCTCCCCCTCTCTCCCCTTTCTATTGTTACTTTCTCTCTTTCTTTTCTCTCTATATCTCTTATTTGAATTGGCATGAATTGAGTTCAATATATAATTTTAATAGGATTCTTAATTAAAATTTAAATTGAACTCTTAACAAACAATATTATCAAAGAAAATTCTAACTACATAAGGATAATATTCTAGTAAAAATATGATAAAATTCCAAGTTTATCTAAACACTTTTATATCAAATAATTTGATAACAATTTAATAAATATTCAAAATAAATATTATATCATAATTTTGTGTAAAACTTGTATTTCCAACTTTTAGGAATATTAGTACAAGGTCTCTAAAAAATGATAAAGTTGCAAAGTTACCTTAACTTTTCAAAACATGCATTTATGCTTGAAATATATAATGCTCGTAAGTTCAAGATATTACATTCTCTCCTCAACAAAATTTCATTCTCGAAATTTACTTGGTTTAAAGCAATAACTCTGGTGTTGCCCACCAGATCTTCAACTTTCTTACAGGTCCCTTAGTGCAGATTTTGGCAGTGTGTCCTAGCTTGCCACATCCATAACAGATACCTTTTCCTGCCAAGCATTCTTCCCGATAAGGTTTTCGACATTTTGGATAGAGTGATTGTTGATTCTTGTCATTGATGTTGACACCTGTTCCTACCATTCCTTTTTATTGCGACCTTTCCCATTCCTTTTGATATTATCATACAATTTGATCTTATCTAAGAAGCTAGTCTTCTGTTTACTACTTTTATCAGTCTCATCATCGTCGAAAGCATATAATTGAGCTTTCTCCAGAACTTCTTGATAAGTATCCAATTGAAATACTACCACTACTCTCCTAATGTCAGTTTTTAATTCATGCTCAAAATGACGAGCTCATCTCTCCTTTGTGCCTATCAGATGTGGGGTAAATCTGGATAACTCATTAAACTTTTGCTCATAATCAGTGAGGACATGTCCATAGCTACTGACATGTCGTCGGTGGCTGATAAGGTAAGTTTCTAAGCTCAAACTTGCAAGTTTCCTAATATTTCGAGCCTTAGCGTGTGATTTCAAGTGCTGCTGAGTTAGATAAGATGCTTGAGGCTAAGAACCAAACCTTGAGAATGTATGGGAGTATGGTGGCGGAGAAGGCGAAGTTTTCCGAGAAGGAAAAGGAATACAAAGACTACCTTAATAAGATGAGTATTGAGCTAGAGGTAAAATTGGCCTCAAAATCGAGCTTAATGAATGATAATAAAGCGTTGCAAATATGGGGAAAGAAGGCCAATCAACAAGCTGTGGTGGAAAGGAAGAAAGCTGAAGATTGGGATGACGAGAAGTGTGCTTGCGCTGAAGGGATAGAGTAGAGGGCAAAGGAGGCTAAGACTAAAGAGGTCGAAGACATGGACCTTTGGAGGGCCTCCCTTGAGTTTGACCCTCTAGCCCAGGATGTATATGTCGTAGCACTGGAAGAGCTTGTGAAGTACATTGGTAGGGAGAAGCTAGAATTTGATGTGGCCTTCTTAGTTGAGTCTTTGGAAGAGCAGAAGAAATAATTGCAAAAGGCTATCGGAGGCAGCGGGGTTTCGTATCTCCCCTGTTGATGAAGATGTGGAAGACAACATCCCTACTCACAAAGACTATTATGCCCCTTAGCTTTGCCTTCTTTATGAATATTGTACTCAAAACCTCATATTTTGATATTCTGTTAACTTGTGGACTTCTAATCTTTTGTTGAATGAACTTGCCATTCGAGTATTATTTTGGTTTTTGTACTTCTGTGAAATGGAGGGTTTCAGTTGCTATTATGGTAGGGCTTCGAAGGTTTCCTTGATAGGAAAGTCGTCTAGCACGGGATAATCATAAATAAAGAACCCCTTGTTATTAATAGCTTGGTTAACATGGAAGGGTTTACATAGTACAAAGGATCTCCTTTTTATTGATAGTATTACCTAAGATGCTCGGCATTTCAGAGATAGAGCAGCGGTTCTCCTTCCATACCTTCTAGTTCATAGGCCCCCTTAGGTAAGAGTTTGGTCACCCTATAGGGTCCCTCCCAATTGGAACATAGGGATCCCGATCCGATCTCCTTGGTGGTGAGAAATTTTTTTCGTAAAACTAGGGATCCAACTTTGAATGCCCACTTCTGCACTTTCTGATTATAGTACTTGGCATTGCACTATTTATACATAGCGTTTATGAGTTTGACCTCCTTCCTTCTTTCATCTAAAAAGTCCAGTTCTCCTCGAAAAACCTTCTCATTTTCAATTTCGTGATATGCTGTCGTGCAGGATGATGAAATCCCAATCTCCAATGGGATCACTGCTTTTGTACTGAAGGCTAAGGAAAATGAGGTTTCTCCCGTGCTAGTTCTTGCTGTAGTGCAATAAGACCACAAACTGGAATGGAAAGCCACTTCTAACTCTTCATATACATGGAAGAGCATTCTTGGGAGTTCTTCAACCCATCCTCCCTTAAGGGTGTTGAGGGCCTTCAACGTGTGTTTGATGATCTTGTTGATGGCCTTGACTTGGTCGTTTGCTTGCTGGTGGTTTGGTGTTGAGAAGTGTTTTTTGATGCCTATCGAACAATTTCACGTTGTCAGTCACAACGGAATGAGGTTTTTCGAACCTACCTATGATGGATTTCTTTATGAAATTGATAGTGTATTGCTTTGTAATCTTGACAAGTGGTTATGCATTTGCCTACTTGGTAAAGTACTCATTGTAGGCCAAAAGTACTACTAGCATATGATTTTGTGAGCTAAGGATGGTCCACCAGAGTGGTTTTCACACATACCTTTGTGAACCTCTTGTAGGGCGTATAGTGCTTCTTCTTTATTTAAATATCTTAAGAAAGGAGGTCAAATACCCTCATTTATACAGAACGTCATCCATTAAGGTATACCTAGTCGATCTAATTCGGAGCCTTCTCGCTTCAACGGGATCCTTAGGGGCATGCGACTGTCTTTATATAGAAGTGATTTCGTCTAGCCAAGCAGGCTTAGGGTCTATTACCATTGGTGCAGCTTCTACTCTTTCAATGGCGGGACACGAGATCCATCATATTGGAATACCGTCGCACTCTTCTATTCCTTCGGTTATGGCCAACTAGGCTAAAGCATCGACATGGTTGTTCTAGTGTCGTGGGATCTGCTTGATTTGAATGATCTTGAAGTTTTTGAATTCCCGCCCAACAATTTGAAGATAGTTCATCCTATCTTCCTTAGCTCCATAGGTCTCGTTGAGTTGGTAGACCACCAACTGTGAGTTGCTATACACTACTAGGCAAGTAAATCTTAGCTCCTTGGCCATCCTTACTTCGACGATCAGTGCAGCGTATTCAGCTTCATTGTCGAGGTTTTGAAGTTGAAAGGTTTTCAATAAAAAGCTATTGATCGAGACCAAGACTACCTCAGCTTCAGATTGATGTTCAGTAGAGGAGCCGTCCATGTAATGTTCCCAAGGAAAGTTTTTCAATAACTCTTCCATGGGTTCGGTGCTAAATTCTGCCACATAGTCGGCTAGGGCTTGACATTTTTTTGGAGGTATGTGGTCTATATTTTATGTCAAATTGCCTAAGCTCCACTGCCCACTTCACTGTTTGACCTGAGGTGTCAAGTTTATGCAAAACTTGCCCTAATGAACAATTTGTCAAACCTTCGATACGACACTCCAAGAAGTAAGGCCGTAACTTTCTGGTCACCATAACGATGACGTAGCTAATTTCTTCGATGAGAAATATCGGACCTCGACTTCATGGAGGACTTTGCTAGTATGTAGACGGGATGTTGTATTCCATCCTCTCTGGCTAGGAAAATGCTAATTGCATGTTCTGACACGATAACATACTATATCTTAGTCTTTCCCATCTTAGGTTTGGATAGGATTGGCAGCTGGGTTAATTATTTCTTTTGCTCATCGAAAGCGATTTGGCATTCGTGGGTCCATTCAAACTTCTTCCCTCCTCATAACACATCAAAGAATGGTTTGCACCGGTCCACAGATTTTGATACGAAGCAACTGAGTGAAACTACCTGTCCAGTTAGGCTTTGAACCTCTTTTGGTCTAGTTAGTGCTCTCATTTCGATGATGGCTCGGTATCTTTTTGAGATTTACTTCAATCCCCCAGTAATTTAAAATGAGGCCCAAAAAATTGAAAGCATGTTGTCGACATGTACCTCTATAGTCTTACAAATTTGCTGGGCAAACATAGAGTTTATAAGACGTTGATACGTAGCGCCGACATTCTTGAGCCCAAAGGGCATTATTTTGTAACAATAGAGACCTTGGTCAATAATGAACGATGTGTGTTCCTGATCCAGTTCATACATGGGTATTTGATTGTATCATGAGGATGCATCCATGAAGTTGAGTAGCTCGTGTCCAACCGTGGAGTCGACCATCTGATCTATCATTGGTAGGAGGAAGCTGTCCTTTGGACATACTTTGTTGAGGTCGGTGAAGTCTATACACTTTATCTAGTTCTATTATTTTTCTTCATGAGGATGGGTTAGCAACCTACTCGAGGTATTTAGCTTCTCGGATGAACCCATTACGGAGCAACTTTAGTACCTCTTGGTTTAGGGCCTCATGCCTTTTTGGATTTAAAGGACGTCATCTCTGCTACCTCGATCGAATTGAGGGATCGATGTTCAATCAGTGACAAGCAATTATAGGATCAATTTCTTCCATATCTTCATGACTCCAGGCGAAAAGATCATGATTCTGTTGGAAGAATTACATTACGTGTCCTCTAATTTATGGTTGTAGCTTGTGCCCCACTTTAAGTTCCTTCGTTATGTCATCTTTACAAACTAGCACACAGTCCAATTTTTCTACAAGCTCCTCCCTTTTTAATTTTCGAGCATGGGTCCAATGGGTTAAGGTTAGATTCGAGCTGGTATACAACATACACACCTGGAGGAGTACAAGTGTTCTGGTTGATGAGATAAATTTTCATTTGGTACTTTTCAGCAAGGTCCTTATTTCCTTTAATCTCACCTATACCATGAGGCATAGGAAATTTCAGTAAGTAATCGTACAGAGACACAGTAACCTTGAGACTGAACTGCAAAGGTTGCTCCATGATAGAGATGTAAGGGGAGGTTGAATCAAACCCGTTGAACTCGACGTTTATCTTAGTTCGTCGTGGTATGGTGACTTTGGTTATAGGAATGAGATCACCTAGACCTCGAGATAAGGATTTAGCTTTGCTTCTTTGTCATCGAAGGATATATGATCATCAATGGGCTTCCGATGATATTTCTCTGATATGCCAATCTCTGTTAGGTTGGCTACGATGGGTCTTCAGTCTTGCTTCTTTGGCCCACTCATCCTATTCACTTCCTATAATAAGGATTTAAAGCTTCGGAAGATCAAAGTTACACACCCTGGATTATGATTGATTTTCGCGTATGATTCCAACCCCACAGCTGTGGAAAACTTTATGTAGTAGTCATAGATTGATGTAGCAGCTTTGAGCTCGAGCTTTCCAAGTATAGCGTTATAATTGGAGAACAATTCGACTACTATGAAGTCTGCTATGATTCTTCTTTGGCAGGGGGCCTTATTTAGTTCCACAATTAGAATGATTTGACCTCGGGCTTTGATAGGGCCGAAAAACCCTTGTAATTTACTGGGATATGGCTAGAGATAATGTTCTAAGATCTCCATATGTCTTGAGGTTCAAGTGTACAGTATATTGATCGAACTTCCATTGTCCAAAAGTGTTCGATGTACTTGTACTCCTGTGAGAGGCATGGCTACTACCAAGTCTAGTTCTATACAACCCCTCGAGAATCTTCTTTAGAGAACAAGAAAAACTTGAGGTCTGGTGTCGTATCAATGTTGGGCTTTGGATATCCTACCTCGTAGTTTTGCCATATACGAGAGTTGTTGGCTTGTCTACATCTTTCCTTCCTAGACCCTTCAATATACTGGTTCTTGTTGATCATCATTATGATCTCAGCTCGAAGATGACGGCTATGATCTAGGATAGAAAGCTGAGTTTGCTAGCCTTACCGTGTTGACCAAGTTGCTGGTTACGAGGTTTGTTTACTTCGTTAGGTTTGGCCATGAATTCTTATAGGTGACCTTGTTGGATCAAAGATTCTACTTCCTTTTTTAGTTCTTCGAAATCTTCCATGTTTTGCCCTGTTGACCTATGATTCTGACAGTATTTGTCTTGATTTTTCCCTATTGGACCCCTTTTTTGGTACATGGGCCTGCAGAACTCTTCCTTGTCTCTCGTTCGCATACAGACTTCCTTTAGGGTAGTTTTCAGTGGATAGTACTCATAGAATACTTATGGATGAAGTTTAGGATGGTTTCTATCCCTCCTGTCCTTCTTTCTTTTGGGCACATGACCTAGGATGGTTTCTATCCCTCCTGTCCTTCTTTCTTTTGGGCACATGACCTTTTTTCCTTTAGTTTGACCTATGGGTCGAGATTCAGCCTTGGCTTCATCTTGGTCCAATGTCTCCTCCTTCGTACTTATATGTTTTTTAGGTCGATTAGGGAATTCATGGTACGTTTAAAGTCCGTCTTCTTGGATGGACCGCTAGAACCTAGTTCTGGGTCTTAATCCAGATAGGACTGCCATGAGGGCAGGGTCATTAGAGATCATTTTGACCTCTATGGACTGTTTGTTGAATCTGCTGAGATAGCTTTTAAGTGATTCATTTCTCCCTTGCTTGATGCTTACCAGTCACCGTTGGCATGATTTTGGCCTTGGAGCCGATGAATTGGGCTAGAAATACCGTACCTAGGTCGTTTCATTTTTACGGAACTTTGGTGCAATCTTCTGAATCACCATTGAGCCTTGACTCCCAAGGTTAAGGGAAAAGCGCGGCACATGATAGCATCAGTTGCTTCTTGTAGCTACGTCCATGAGGTGTATTTGTCTATTTAACTAAGAGGGTCTCCTTCTCCTTCATACGCGATCAACTGTAGTATCTTCAACTTTCTAAGTAAACATTCGAAGAGGATGTCTTCTGTGAAGGAAGAGTGATGCTTGGCGAGTTATTCCTCCGCCACTCCTTTACTTCTAGCTTTCAGATCTACGATATGTCTTTTCAAAGTGCTTAATTCAACCTCTGCTCATTCAAACGAACGTTTCATGTTAGGTTCAACATACGTTCTTTGGGACGTTAGGGAATGCTGAGAGCCTAATCCATCGAACACAATGCTAGCCTTCCTGGTGACTAACTCCATCGCTGGAAGGGGCTTCTGAGCTTGTTAGTTCGACTTTTGGAGGATTTTCTCTTTGAAAAGTGGAGGGATCTTCTCGTGGGGAATCACCTAGCCCTTTCCTTAATTGGGGACTCCACCTCGGTATCGGGTAGGAAAACGTGAGTCTGATTTCGTCCCAGCCTACTGACTACATTTGTAAACCTCTTTTTCTCTCTTTTTCTCTCACACATGTTTTCTCTCGTTTTCTTTCCTTTCTACTATTTCTCTCTCTTTCATTCATTTCTTTTCTCTCTAATTTGAACTACATGAATTGAGTGCAATATTTAATAGTTAAATAGTTGTGATAATGAGAATGACCCAACCTTATCAAAGAAAATTATAAAAACTACATGAGATAAGATTGTAGTATAAATATTTGAAAATTCAAATTTTTTTAACACTTTTATATCAAATAATTTGATAATGATTTAATTGATATATGAAATAAATATTAAATCATAATTTTTTGTGTAAAACTCATATTTCCAATTTTTAGAAATATCAAGATCCCGAATAATGGTAAATTTGCAATTTTATCCTAAATTCTCAAAACTTGCATTTATTCCTCATATATATAATGTATGTAAATTCAGAATATTATAGTGAACCACCCAAAGGTTGTGTAGCTTTAGCCCCTGTACCCATTATTTGGAAAATTAAAGAGTTTTGAATATTATTTTTTGGAAAATATGTGGTTAAAAAATAAAGAAACACTATCAGCTTTTGTTTTGAATATTTTATTGTATGAATGTGATGAAGAATGATATTGTAACAAAAAATTTTAAATTTTAAAGGGTGCCAAATAGACACTTAAATAATGCTCTCTCATCCGCTGGTCTTCAGTTACCCTCCCCTCAATAGTTCATAGTTTCTATCCTCGATGGAGAATTGCCCCCACCCAATTGTATCCAAATGGGTCGATAACTCTTTTTGGGTGTTTATTATTATGGAATGTTCGCACTACGAAACATGTCAACATAACATTAAAAAATATAATTAATTCGTGCTGATAAATATAATGTATGAACAATATACAAACATAGCAATAGAAGATAAAAATGTGTAGTTCCGAGACTAGTAAATAAATAGTATTCACAAAACTAATATAACCAGCTAACAAATCACAATAGTAGAATGGGACAATAACATACATCAAAATAGAGCTTTTGTTAGATGTAGTCTTCTTTGCATGTAAAAATGAATACAACATGAAAACTTAACACAAGAGTCGAAAAATATAAAAACAACTGTCCAATTG
The DNA here is from genome assembly GCF_002742605.1 of Olea europaea var. sylvestris. NCBI lineage: Eukaryota > Viridiplantae > Streptophyta > Magnoliopsida > Lamiales > Oleaceae > Olea > Olea europaea. The sequence goes on along the minus strand of NW_019244521.1, from coordinate 33,531 downwards.
ATGGGCATATTTGATTTTATAATAAGTTGTCCAAAAAGCCTTCAAGAGATATTTAACATAAACAATAAGAAAAAATAAACTAAATTCATAAAACATTATCCTTGGAGTGTGGCTTCTTAACCTTTCTTGGCACAAGCAACTCCAGCGGCCTCTCGATTGTGTATTTATATGGTTGAACAGCCATGTTGGAACGGACCACTTTCATGTAAAAAAAAAAAAAAGAATAAGAAAAATCGACATCTCCTTGATCTTTTTGTGAAAGATACATTTGGCATACTTGACGAAAAATATGCCACAATATACAATTACCAAAAATTAATGGAAAATTAGAAAATTTTGAAAATTGTTACACAATCCTAAAAATGATGTGATTAACGTGAAATAAAGTCATTTAAATGTGAGACATAACCACAATAATTTGTATGACGGTTGTGAGAAGTTGAGAAATTTTAGAATGATCTAAGAGTATAAGCCTCTGTTTGATCCCCATTAAATTACATTTCATTACATTCTATTTTTCTCTATCCTATTTTCAACCACACAATCTTTCATAAAATAATATTACACGTAAATCGAAAATTTTTCCTTCTTTTTCAACCACTCATTTTTTCAACAAAACACTATTCCCCCATTTTCATTACCAAAAATGGGGGCCAAACGGGGGCTAATATAAAGAGGATTGTAAAATGAGAAATTTGTTTTAAAAATAGATAATTGCATCAATATTATGAAATGCCCAAAAATAACAAGTTATACGATTACTTTCAATTTGAATTTTTTCAAAATTAAAATGATAGGTATAAAAATAAGAACCAAAAATTTGTTTCGACCTAAGCCATAGAGGTTCGGTGACCACTTCTATTTACTTGTTGAGTATCCATCGAAGTGGATAATGCTCATTCGCACTATAATAGCCAAAAGGACAATCAATATTACAACATTGTTCACAAATACAAAGTTCCAATCACTGAAGATTTATCTTTTAAATGAGTTTGCAAAAATCGAGTTATTGTTCACCAAGAACCCCAAATCACACCAACACCCTAATCTGAGCATTACATTGAGATGGACAACATTTTCTCAATTGATATCACCAAGAATCAACCAAAAGCAAAAGGATGTAGAAGATTTAGTATCTCGAATGAGATTTTCGAGAGAGGTTGAAGAAGAACCCTAAAATGGAAGGATTGTATTCTCTCAAAACCAAAAGCCAGATGAAGTGCAATTGAATGGATGCTGAAAGCCAAATGAGAAGTTTTAAACTCACAGAAGAATATAGAAACCAATCAAATGGTCAGTAGAAAGCCATGTGTCAGCATTTGGTTAAAAGCCTCCACCAGTAAAATTGCATTTTCAAAACACAACTTTTAGGTTTATTTTGGAAGCACGCACTTCACACGTGCACCTTTACTTAACAATCGCCACCTTTCTACTAAGAATTGGGATTCTTGTAGTGCAAACAAATGCATCACCAGTAATCTCAATTTCATATGCTCATTGTAACAATTATTAAATTTATTTAAAGGTATTATTTTAGTTTCATCTCAGAAGGATTTGGGTTGCAATCATTCACATCTTCAGTGTCCATTTAGATATAATATCTTTTATAAAGTGATACTTAACATTTATATTCTATCTTGAAGTATGGAATTTTTACTTAAAGGGATTGTACTTTTGTTATCAGGTTAAACAACATTTTTATCAACAAAGTCAAGTTCATTCTTAAACCACTCAACCAAATTCTTTCTTTTATAGGATTAGTGGCATCAATATATTCTACCGTCATTGATAACAGGGCCACAATCTTTCTGTAATTGGGAATTTAGCATACAACAATACCACACAGAGTATAAAACTAAGAAGTTGATCTCCTATTGTCTTTATCTCCAGCAAAGTCACAATCAATGCAATTATTTTTTTCTGAACACCAAGCCTGGACCAAAAATACCTTTAAACAACCACTTTAAGGTATCCCAAAACTCCTTCCCAAGGTTACCCATAAATCTACTAAGTACACTAATGCAATGTGCAAAATCAGGTACAGTACATATCATCAAATATATTATAGATCCAATAATATTTGCATGAGAAATTTAGACATTTTGTTAAATTTTTCCTCAATTTTAGGAAAGCAACCAGTTGATAATTTAAAATGATTAGCAAGAGGTAAAGAAATAAGTTTATGCTCAAACATGCCAAACTTTTTCAAAATTTTATTCGCATAACCATGTTGATTCAAAAATAACAAATCATTATCTTTTTCTCTTATAATTTGCATACCAAGAATCTTCTTTGTATTCAAATTCAAATTCAATCTTTCGTTTAATATCATCAATTTCAAAATTTTTAATAGCTAGCTAAAAGCATATCATCAATATAAAGTACCAAGTACAAAGAGTTTATTTTACTTGCTTCTTTGAAAACCAAGTTGCAAGACAAAAGAATCAATTCTTTCATACAATTGCCTTGAAGCTTAGTTCAAATCATATAAGGATTTTTTTAGCAAACACACAGTTTCGTCGAAATCACCTTTTTATAAAACCTAGGGCTGTTTCATGTAAATTTGCTCATTTATTTCACCATATAAGAATAAAATTTATCATCAAGCTGATCAAGTTCCTACTTAAATTAAGCAATAAGTGCTAAAATCGTTCTAATGGTATTGTATTTAACTTTTTATCTAATACAATCTTTGTCCCATTTTCCCTCTTTTAGCTTATAGATCCATTTACTGTTAATCAGTTTATGGTCCTGAGGCCTCTTAACTAATTCCCAAGTATTATTTTTAAGGAAAGAAGCCATTTCTTCTTCCATTGCTGCTAACTATTTAGTAGAATCTTACCATTAATTGTATTATCATAGAAGTTAGGTTTATTTTCAGCATTTTCTTAATAAGCGAATAATCAGACAAAGTCATCACTATCAAACTTGGTAGAAGATTTGATATACCTTCCCTGTCTATCTCTTGTGAGTTGATACTCATCAAGGGAGCTGAGTTGTAGGTTCAGAATGGTCAAGCAAGATCAATTTCTTGAGCAACTTTAGTGCCTTTTAATGACTTGCTTAGGAATTTTGGCATATGGTTATAAGCGAATCGATTTTGAGTTGTTCTAGTAGCAATTTTTAAGACTTTCCAAACTGTGTCTAGAAGTTTATTATCCATTGTTTCTAAAAGTTTTTTAAAAGAATAAAATTATACGCATGTCTTTTAGTAAAATTTTCAGTTTATAGTTTCTTATATAATTTTTTTTTACATATAAGTTAATATTTAATTAAAAAATTAATAAAGTTAAATATTTACTTAAGGTTAGGTTAATATTTTTTTTTACTTATAAGTAAATTTTATACTTTTAAACCATGCTTAAGTGAATTTTTTACTTATATGCAATTTTTTATAGTTTATAAGCGAATATTTGTCATTTTAGTAGTATTTTTTATTTTATAAGCAAAATCATTTTACATAAAACTGATTTTTCACTTAAAAGTAATTTTTAATTATATCGTATGTTTTCTTATCTTATAAATAATATTTTACTTAAGTATTTTTTTTATATAAATTATAATGTAATTTGTTTTGCTTATAAAGTTAATATATTTTTATTAACAAGTAAATTTTGATAAAAATATGTAGGTTGAAAATAATTATATTATAGAGGGCAAAACTAAAAGAGAAATATGATAAACGGCCAAAATTCATTAACGATGAAATCCCTTTTAGCCCCCGTTTGATCCCCATTGAATTCAATTACATTACATTCCATTTTTCTCTCTCCTATTTTCAACCACTCATTTTTCTAAAAAATACTATTCCCCCCATTTTCATTTTCAGGTAATGGGGGTCAAACGAGGGCTTAATAGCTTCACCACAAAATAGTTTAGGTAAGCCTG